>NW_026971306.1:0-75992 GCF_963678635.1 Symsagittifera roscoffensis | reverse complement strand
GTCTCTGAGGATTTCACACTTTGAGGGTTTACTTTTCAGGCCCGCCTGCTTCATACAAGTAAACACCTCATCCAACCTCTCTATGTGATCCTCAAGGGTTGGCGTTGCGATCAGGACATCATCTTTATAACACATGATGAGATTCCCGTATTTCTTAGTCACGCTCGTGAGTGCCTGGGTCATGAGTCGCTGGAATGGGGCCGTCGCGTTGCACAATCCGAATGACATCCTCTTCCACTGGAACAGTCCCAGTTCGCATGCGAAGCCTGTTTTCTCCCGATCTTGCTTCCTGAGTGGCACTTGCCGAAACGCGGAGCCCAAATCCAACGTCGTGAAGAACTTCGCGTCCCCTAGCTTGGAAAGGCTCTCGTCAATGCGGGGAATCGGGTATGCGTCTTTTATCGTCACCGCGTTCAAGCAGCGGAAACCACAGCAAAACCTGAGTTGCCCCCTTTCTTTTTGGCCATTACCACGCCGCAAGCCTTACGGGGATTTCGACGGCTCGATCATGTCGTACTCTATTAACATCTCGATTTCTTTTCTGCATGCCTCCGATTTATGCGGGGTCATTCTCCTCGCTCCTTCCCTATGAAGTACCGAGCCCTCCTCTATCTCAACCTCATGTTCTACAAAATTACAGCAACCTATGTCAGCCTTATGCTTCGAAAAAACGTCTGCACTCCGACTTAACACTGCCCTGAGCGAATCAAGTTCCTTGTCTGAACAACTAGACATCCCATCATCTGTCTCCGATTTCATTGAACAGTTTTCTGGAAGATTTCAATTCAATTACTCTCTTTAATATACATTCTTGGTTAGCATGCCAAGGACACTTGGTTATATCAAATTTTTTCAAGTTCTCCACACTCTGAAAATCTGTGTTCAGAGGCAAAGCATAGCCAAGCTTCTTTCCTCTCTGTATTGTCACTGTTGTTGCTTCTGTGTTTAACAACACACTCACACACATTCCGCTCTGAGTGAGCGAGAAGCTTCTTCCTAAAATAGCCGAGCTTTTACCGTTTGGATTTGGTAACAGACACACCTGTCTGTCATTGCTGAGTTCATTCAATTTCCTCATCCTAAACATCGCTATTACGGCTTGGTTTGGTTTCAATCTAACTTTTCGATCCAAGAAAATCGGCACCTTGGCCTGGTTAAATAAAATCTTATTAAGAGGTTTCCTTTCATACTTTCTCTCAGGATCCTTGATCCTTATCAACCCGTCATTGGGATCGATCGTGACGTAAAATTTGCGTACGAAGTCCCTCCCTAGGATGAACTGATCGGATTCATCCAAATTCTCCATTACTAGGAAGCTCATCCAAAGATGCCTTCCTCCAAGCTGTAGTGAAATGATCGGGGTTCGTCCAGTCACATAGATCGATCCCTGATTGGCAGCTGCCAACCTGACGTTTATCGGTATGAGATCCGATCTCTCGAAACCCATGACTGTCCCGGTTTTCACTGGCATGACACTGACCACTGCTCCCATGTCTAGCAGTCCCTTTCTGAAAGTTGTCTGCCTTGTACATCCAGCACGTGTGCGGCCAGATCGGCCTCACAACCTATGTGCACCGCATCTTGTTCGAGCATGGCGTCGTGTCCAATTCGTCTAACCTTCAGCTCCTCTTGGCCAACGTATATCCGGTCAACTTGATCACTCGCATCAGTTACATGAGCTTTCGTGTAGATATTGATGCCATCCACGTTCATTAGAATCGGGTATGGGCCATGGACTTCGATGTAATGTCCATCCACTTTCATCAGCCTCGGAACTCCTGTCGTGAGCAGCGCTCGCACTGCCCTGGAGTCCAGATTGGGATCTTTCTCCCTTAGGAAGTCTGCATAAATATCCAGGTGGACTAGTGTAATCTCGGATGGCTCACTCAAGTTCTTGACCATCTGGTGTCCCGCGACCGAGATGATGGACATTATCTTCGTCCCTTTCTTCGTCATGCCAAAGGTTCTACCAGATATAACGTTCAGTTTTAGTCCCCGCTTGCTGGGTTCCTCTTTGTCCGCTTTACCGAGAATATTAAAGTTTTCTCGAAGATCCGTGCTATCTAGTTCCGACCTGACCCATTGCTTCACCTCTTTCGTGGCCAGCTCCTGTTTGACATTTTGCAATGCTGTCCTGGCGGCTAGACCGTAATCCACTTTGAGTGGGCTAGCCGACTCTGTCTCCAGGTTCGAGGCTACCACCTCGTCAGGCAAGATCTTCACCTTCTTAGTTGTGAAGTTGCTTGGTGTCGTCTCCTTTCTCCGAGACTCGGCCTCGTTCATCAGACGTGTTCAATTGGCCTTGACACCCGAAAGCGCCTTCTCGTAGCGGGGATGTTTCGCGTCCGCCACTGCATCCCAAAACTGGGTGCAATCCGACTTGAAGTGCCCTTCCAAATTACAGAAGAAGCACCTCGGACCATATTTCATGATGAGCCCTCTAACGTACTCTTCGTGGTCCTCGTCGGTCGCGTCGACGTCGTCGAGAAAGTAGCCTATTGCCTTCATGTTTTGTTTGTATGCAGAACACGCGGAAACGTGATGGTCCATCGAACCATAATTCGCACACGACCTCCTCTTGTCCATGTCGTCGCGAGGTTTGTACCAACTGGAGTTCGCACCAGTGTTTGTCCCGCTATAGTTGCCATAATTGCTGTAGCGGTTTTGCGCCCTCGGTTTTATGAGTAAATATTCGCGTGACTTCATACGCAGATCATCGGGCGTGGGTACCTGGTCAAGTGACAGGGTGAAGTGTGTGGCCTACATCGTTTTCAACTCCTCACTCTTTACTCCGTCCATGAACTTCGAAGCAATCGCCAAGTTTCGCTCAGATATTCTCTCATCGGGGTTGCTTCTCCTCCTAAGCAGCTCGAGGTCGTCCAAAAAATTATCTATGGACTCATCATCTCTTTGACGCCTCTTCTCAAACTTCACCATAGCCTGCTGCCCTTGTACTCCAGAGCCGAAACGATTCAGTAGGATGTCAAATATTTTACGAGCGCTGTCCCGTTCATTGGCCCTCAATCGCGTTTACACAATTCAATGCGCGCTGCTAGCGCGCTGCACTCTTGTTTCTTCGAGAGACTCTCTTCCTCAAAGTGCAACTTCATCACTTCTATCCAAATGTCAATTTAGCCGTCTGACTCTTCTTTGTATGAATTCGGTTTCTTCAGTGTCCTTCTTGACCTCTCTCCTCTCTCAGTTGATTTCGAGAGCTTAGTGATGAATGTCTCGAGAGATCTATTCAGAGGCTCAAACATCGAGGCATACATCGTTGTGTCCTGTGAGACCGTAGTCAGATCTGGCACTGAACTGACTTGTGGCACAGTTGGCAACCTTGTCTCCGGAGTAGCATCTACCTCCGGCGGGACCGGATTCGTCCAGCTAGGCCTCGACGGGGCTGCCCTTGGCCGCTCCCTATTCCTAGATTCGTAGTTCGTCCTCCAGCTTTGCTGGGCCCTGGCATATCTGCGCGTATCATCTCCATCATTCCCATGGCGTGAGCGCTCCCTTGGGTTGGAACGCTGCTCCTCCCAATTGCTCCCATTCAAGATCGCGTCAAGCTTCCGCATCATTAAGTCAGATTTGGCATCTAACCTCTTTTCCAGGCTAGTCATCGTATGGGCGTAGGTACTATCATGATCGTTCAATAATCGCTCGATCTCTCTTGTCATCCTAGCCTCTCTTTCCTCTGACTCCTTGTTTGCCTGTGCCAGGCTCTCCGCCAGGCATTGATCGGTGTTACGAATCATATGATCCTGATCAACCCTCGCCTTCGACTTCACGTGCGTTAGTTCATCTCTCAAATTCTCTCGACCTTGGTGAGCTCCCTCGTCAACTTGATCTATATTCTTAGTCATGTCCCGTCTCAATTCATCCAGACGATTCATTACACCAGCCAACATGTAACTTATATCACCAGTTGCCCCCAATGGCGGGGTTAGCCCCAGAGAAGACGAGGTCAACTGCGGCTGTAGCCTGGTACTTGATGATGCATCGCCTTTTTGCTTGTGCATCGAGGGCATCAATCTGTCAAACGTTGATGACGCTCCCATCGTTATCCCATCCGACATGGGCCTGATCGGCGAGGCAGTAGACGCCTTCCTGCCCGTGTCGTTCTTTGGGAACGGTTTGAAGCTCACATCCGGATGGGTTATCTCCGGTTGGTCATAACTAGAGGATAGACCTTCGGCCTGTAGTGACGCCATGCGCTCATCGTACAAAGACTTCCAACGCTTCTTTGCCTTCGAATCCGTTTGCTCTTCACTCGGAGTCATACTCGACATCATCGCGTTGTTGCTCTGATTGGTCAAAGATGAGTGTGTACTTGTCGGATGTGAAGGTTCTTTTCTCCACTTATAACTCTTAGTCTCCGACTTGGACATTCCCCTGTACAACACTTCCTCCCGAGGCCCGACCTCGGAACGCTCCGAGGTCTCCTCTGTCCTCTCGACTTCATCCCGTTCGAGGTCCTCGTCTGGCTCAAAGTCGGGTCGAATGAGCGTTCGCTCCCCTTCGTCAAAGGGTTCCACTAGCGTTTCGCTCGCGGGCCCGACCTCGGCTCTCCGCCCTTGATCGCCATCGAGGTTTTTCTCGCTCCTTAGTTTCATTTCGCTAACTGAAAGATCAGGTTGACCTTCAGTCGATTCGTTTTCAGCAAACGCGTCGGAAGCGCTGCTAAACGAGGATTGACGACGCCTAGTTTTAAATTTTCGCGTGCTTCCCCTGCTTAGCCTGGGAATCTTAATGGTCGATCCTAGCGAGTCCCTGCGCTTCATACTTTAAAAAAAAAATCGTATAATTTGATGGCGATGCACACGTACCGCAAACAGGATCAAGTTAAATTACTTAACGCTGCCTACTCAATTCCGTAAGTATCAGAATGTCTCTTAGATTTCTTAACGACAAAACTAGTGAGTCAGCTAAAGTTACACACAGGGCCTACTCAGTATTGCTACAGTGCTAACTCAACACCGTTGTATAGTATAACAGAATCACATAATTTTCACAAGATAAAATCAATACACAAAACACAATTGATAATCAGATAAGAATATCCTACAGGTGACAGCTATTTTTTCGTCAGTATCAATTTACGGCCACACTCTTATCAAGTCACTGCTTTGTTAAAATCAAACAATCGTTGGTAAAAAGCAGTGATGATTCAGAAATAGGTAAATAAAACTTAGTCTTAAATAAAAAGACTTCCCTCAATCGGAACGATCCGAAAGAACAAAGCCCAGGACACAGTCTTCTCACATGGGTGTGTATTTGCCTAATACACCCACCGAGGTCTTCTTTTAGGTGTCCTGCGATTGCCAGAGCTGTCCTACTGAGTAGCTCGAGGCAACCTCTGATCGAAAATTTCTAAAGTCTACGAAAAAGCTCCCCCACACCCGGAACGCTCCAAGTGCACGAGAGCAGGGAACAAATTTTCTTCTCAGGGGAGTGTGTATTTGCCTAATACACTCACCGAGGTCTTCTCTTATTTGTTCCCGGATTGCCCGAACTTTCCTATTAAGTAGCTCAAGGCAACCACACAACCAAAATCACAATAAAAAAAAAAATTTTGGTTCGGGTACTTCTAACACACTCGATCTAGAATCCAAAAATGATCACAACTTCCCGTGTCAAATGGGCTCCTAGGATCCTAGTAAGAACGCCTAATACCCTAATATGATCTTAATTAAATGGATATTTTCCGTTTCCCAAATTGACACAGAAGGTTTCTTCAAGTTTCTAACAAGGATGTTGTTAAGAGGTTTAAGTCACTCCGGAGGGTTACTTCGGAGGGTACCTTAGCCACCCAAGTGATTTCGGAGGGTTCCTCTTCACTCACTAAGGAGGGTCAATAAGAGGCTTATTATACTCCGGAGGGTTACCTCGGAGGGTTCTTCCAAAATTTTCAAAATTTTTGATCTCACTTAGAAGGGTCTTCCACTAGCTTCAAAAAGCGTCAAAACAAGCTAAAAGCTCTATGGGGCGTTGTTTCAACTCCTTCGAAGGGTCACGTGAAAATTTTCTACTAAGGAGGGTTGCAAAGGGGCTTAAGTCACTCCGGAGGGTTGCTCCGGCGGGTTCCGCAAAAATCAAGAAAACGGGTTATTTTACCGCAGTAAAGCCTCTGAAAGCGGTCTACCTGACTTAAAACTAGGTTGGCTGACACGGTCAACCTTCCCAGTAGGATAAAAGGTGATTTTATAAAACTTTATGCCGCTCGTTGGGTTCCCTGTGATTTGGACCCTCCGAACCAACAAATTCTAAAAAAAAATTCTTTTCCGAATTTATCAACTCAAAAACGGTTGCGATCCGAAAAATTGGTCAAAAGTGTCGATTTATGGTACCAAAATTATCCCGATCGGACGACTAGTCTTTGAGAAATCGCCAAAAACGCGTTCGTCAAAATGGCCTTCTTTCACCACCTATACAGGTTCTGAAATAATTTTTCCGCAATTCCAGTTGAAAGTTCCTAAAAATAATTGAAACGAGCGTAGTAGCCCTGTACGGCACTGGAATAATGCAAAATCCGGACCAAAAATGGTTTAGAAATAAAAATTTGGCCAATAACTATCAAATTTGGATTCTCCGATTCCTTCCTTTTCCAATATTTGAGTCGTTAGCTCTATCCTCGGAGCTAGTCGGAGGGTTACCCAAAAATTTCTCTAGTAACCGAGCACGTCATGCTAGCATGCTCCTAACGCAAAAAAGTTTTTTGCTCTAACTCTAAAAACTCAAAAACTCGATCCCCAAAACAGATTGACAAAATTCAGAAAAGTATCAAAATTTTGATCGAAAAATTTTCGTTTTTTCTAAGTTCTACTGAGTCTTTTCTCACGCGGTTTCTTTAGTCAGGGGGATCTAGTAACGTAGCTGCTACTCCCTATTTCAAAGCTGTTTGCTGTTCGGTAAAGCTCAGATATTCAAAAATTTGGGGTTCTATAGTTTGTCGAAAATCAGTAATTTTCGACGAACTTTGAGTGTTTCTTGGGTCTAAATAGCGGATAAGTAATTTATAATAAGGATAATAATATATTAATAGTCGTTAATAAATAATACTATACCCTCCTTTGCACCAAAATACCCGAATTAAGACCCGATTGCAAACTCGGAAATTTGCAATCGATGGAGGGTACAATCGGATCGCGCCAATCGTACCTTTTCCGAATTTATCAACTCAAAAACGGTTGCGATCCGGAAAATTGGTCAAAAGTGTCGATTTATGGTATCAAAATTAACCCGATCGGACGACTAGTCTTTGAGAAATCGCCAAAAACGCGTTCGTCAAAATGGCCTTCTTTCACCACCTATACAGGTTCTGAAATAATTTTTCCGCAATTCCAGTTGAAAGTTCCTAAAAATAATTGAAACGAGCGTAGTAGCCCTGTACGGCACTGGAATAATGCAAAATCCGGACCAAAAATGGTTTAGAAATGAAAATTTGGCCAATAACTATCAAATTTGGATTCTCCGATTCCTTCCTTTTCCAATATTTGAGTCGTTAGCTCTATCCTCGGAGCTAGTCGGAGGGTTACCCAAAAATTTCTCTAGTAACCGAGCACGTCATGCTAGCATGCTCCTAACGCAAAAAAATTTTTTGCTCTAACTCTAAAAACTCAAAAACTCGATCCCCAAAACAGATTGACAAAATTCAGAAAAGTATCAAAATTTTGATCGAAAAATTTTCGTTTTTTCTAACTTCTACTGAGTCTTTTCTCACGCGGTTTCTTTAGTCAGGGGGATCAAGTAACGTAGCTGCTACTCCCTATTTCAAAGCTGTTTGCTGTTCGGTAAAGCTCAGATATTCAAAAATTTGGGGTTCTATAGTTTGTCGAAAATCAGTAATTTTCGACGAACTTTGAGTGTTTCTTGGGTCTAAATAGCGGATAAGTAATTTATAATAAGGATAATAATATATTAATAGTCGTTAATAAATAATACTATACCCTCCTTTGCACCAAAATACCCGAATTAAGACCCGATTGCAAACTCGGAAATTTGCAATCGATGGAGGGTACAATCGGATCGCGCCAATCGTACCTTCCACCACTTAAGTTTCAAGGAAATAGTACCCAAACGATACTAAAATTGCTTCAACGATACCCAACAGTCGTTGCGGATGTTGTCCCTGATATCCCTGTTGGGTGTGGAACACGTCGATCAGCTTGCCACTCTGCCCTCCGGTCACCGGCAAAATCACCATTAACGTGCTTAAACACTCAAATTACACTCGAGGGAAAGTATCCAACCCTGCACCAAAACACACAATCGTTCTATCAGAAATGATATAAATCAATCTGAAATAAAAAAAAATAGGAAGGTCAGAGCACATCTCGTCCGGAAATAACATATAAACTGTTACTTTATGTTTTTTACTGTTTTTGGTCTTTTTTGGATTTTTTACTGTTTTTTGTACTTTTTTGTCTTCAATTAAATTTATTTTTGGCTTTTTCTTGGTTATACACTTTTTTTGTTTGGTTTTACGCTTTCTCTTTAATTGTTTTTGGTCCCGGGACCTCGGGACAAGCGGGCTCATGACTTCCCACCTAACCCTCCGGCCCCCGGAATTTTCGGTCTTAACTAAGTTAAAAAGCTAAATAGTACTAGGCGGAGGGTACGCACCTTCCCCCTAGTACAATAACGGTCATTAAGGCCTCTAACTTGGGCATACGCCCGGAGCCGAGGGTGCGTCGCTGAAACGCTTGCTGATCATGATGGTTTTATGCCTTTGACAGGCCCACCCAGGAGCGCCATAAAAAGACTATGTAACAATCGCCCAAATACTACACAGCGACGGAGCGTAGAAAAAGTACCTATTAACGACTGGCAGTCGTCAGTTACCTTAATCCTACTCGTTTTTCACCGTCTCGACCTTGGCAGTTGATTTTCTGGTCTGTCTAGGGCTAAGTAAAAAATTACTAATTTTAGGCCATCAGTCAAACGACTTTTGATCAGCTTTCGTTTACATGCGAACACAACCACATAGCTGAGTCTTGGATCCTCAGACTACGTGATTGCTACTAAAAACACGGTTTGAACACCTTCTTTTATATGTTTTTGTGTGACAGTTCTATATTAAATCCATTGGAGATGGATTGACCCTTTCCTCTTTCTAGCCACTCATATTCTAGTATATCAAATCTACCCATAAAGTTATATGACATTCAAGCAGCTACAGAGTCAGTTTTAAAAAATCTTTTCACATACGACAGTGTCTGGGGGACCAAGCCTCCGCTCCCCTGTTCTTCTCGTGATAACGTCGTTATCACTCCCAATTTGTGGCACGAAGGGTTCCGTGGAATATTCCTTCCCCACTGAAGGTTCCTTCTCCACCAATTTCCACTGCTAAGAGTCTTATCGTGTGTTGTTGCCACGATAAGAGGATTCGTGTTTTTTTTGTCTCTTGTGCGACCGTTTTCCATAGTATCTGTCGTTGTTCTGTTTTTTCGTCCTTCTCAGTCAAAATGGCCGTTTTTCGTATCTCTGAGAAATATTCCCCTTCCGATCGAAGTTTTAAAAATAAAAATTCTAGAATGTTCCTACCCTCCTTCGCAGCATTTTTTCGTTACTAAGGCTTTTAGTCACCATTTTCTGTGTCGCCGGAAGGTTGCTCTGTGCCAATCTGGCAGAATGGCAATTATCTGATAAATCTCGTCTGTGTTGTATATTTTCAAGTTGTATTTTTCAATCAAAAAACATTATTTCTTGATATCCTTTATTTTTTGTATCTGCTTTGCAATTTGAAGGGTTGTTTATTCCAATGTGTTATCTTTTATACCATAAGTTAAGCGTCCGTGTGCGCCATTGTATGGGTATTTTTTGTCTAATTTTATATGTCCTTGATAGCGTTCAAGTTCTTCTTGATGTACAGAAACGCTGAAGACATGGAAATTTCCAATTTTACTATCTGAGTGTTTGTTTTTTGTTAGATTTAATCTATGTAGTTCGGTTTTACAATCATCGGGGTTGAGATGTAAAAGTCTTTCTATGTTGCTTTGGTAAAATGATTCGTGATCAAGTCTGTTTTTATTTCCGTTACAAACTTGTGAGCAATGTACTTTCTTTTCGGAAAATGATGCTGTAAATTTATGTCCTGTGACTGTCGTTGCTCGGGTTTTTGAATATAATGTTGCTATTACGTTTGTAGTTTCTATCGCTTGTGGTTCTGTTTCGCATTGTGTTACTTGATTTATTGCATTTTTATGTAATGTTTTTTGTTCGTTTTCTTCACAGTCACAGTGTGTTACTAATAAATCTTGAGGTTCTGTGCGAGGAGATGGATTTGTGTTTTGGTCGGAAAATATAAGAAAAAAGATGTGTTGAAATGTAAATATCCTTAAAATATACATGTGTATGATAGTATAGAGTATGGGTTATAAAAAGTTATATATCCAATTGTATTTTTTGTATATCTATCGTGTTTATATATTACTTCCGTTGTTATAAATGGTGGTGGTAATGTCTGGGCTGTTATATCTGGGGGGCTTAATGGATAAGAGTGTTGTACAATGTTGTTAATTTTAACTGTTATTTTGATGTAATATTTGAACGTTGTGTTCTCGGATATCTTCGTGAATATCTTGTCTATATTGTAATCGATTTAGTACCCAACTGTGTAGTTGGTGGCTTTCGTTATGTTGTCCGAATAATGGAGGAGGTGCTACAAGTGTATTCAAATCTAATCTTAGAGGTATATTTGTAGATTGTTCACTGTATAGAGCGTCAATATCGTGTGAAATGTTTAATGGAAAAAATGATGGTGAAATTTGACTTATCGATGGTGTCGATGGAAGTGATAATGTTTATGGTAAAGATGATAATGTTGTATCTGATGAACTATCTATTGGGTCGTTTACTAAGTTTGGTTCTCCTTGTGGGTAGGATTGTGTTGTCCAACAGGGTAATCGTTCGTTTGGATTAGGTGGGTTAAAAGGGTTTTCATGTATTTGTGCTGATGTTGGTGTTGATCCTAATTCTGAGGGAATAATAGGTGTAATTTGTTGTGGAGTTAGCGTTTTGGTATCTGGTAGTGTTATACTAGAGTTTTCTGAATCTGATGGAGTTGGAGATTGAGGTATGCTAAAAGTGATTCTAGGAGTTTGAAAATTTATATTTCTTCTTGGATGTATTATTTGTCTATTTACTTAAATTGTTTTTTGATTTTGACTGATGTGTCTAATTCGATTTAAGTCATGTTGTGGTGTGGGGTATAAAATATATGTTGGTTCACTTAGTGATGCTTGTCTCTGAACTGATTCAAGAGGTTCGGATAAGCGGGCGTGTCGTTCAAAAGTGTATGGGTTATCTTGAAATGAAATTCGTGGGATGATTGTGTGTTTTGGGTAGTTGTAGGTACTGTTGGGTTGTCTTGGGGAGATGTCGTTTGGTGAAGACGGGTTTGGTGGTGGTTGGTTAGCAATTTTGGAAATGTGTTCTGTATAAATTAAGATTTTTAGTTGGAAGATTTATGTTTTTTATAATATTCTTCAATGAGTAAGATCAAAAGGATTGTAGCTAGGGCGAATGTGACTATTGCCTTCTTTACACATTTGTATATTGGCATGATTAGGGATGGTAAAAATGTGATAAAAATTATGAATAGAAGAAAAATATCTGTTCTACTAAAAAAAACTCGTATCATTTAAATAGATTTTAAATTATCGTACGTGTAGATGTGGTCAATGAGTAGAGAAAGATGGGAATATAGTGCGAGTAGGGAATAGAAAATTAAAATTTAATACAAAAAATTAAGATTACTATAAAAACTTCAAAAACGTCAATGAAACGTCAAATCAAAAAATTAGAAATTAGAAAAAGTTTTATGAGAAAGTTTAAGATTAAATTTTTTATAATGGTGACTTTACAGAAAAGAAGCATAGAGAAGAGAAGCGTTCGTCGAATAATTTTTGAATTTTTGGGGCGAAATTCAAGTGTGGTCGGATTATTTATTGATTTTTTGACAAGCGGGTTGAGTTACTTGAAAAATTGTTGGGGGCTTATTTTATGGTGTTCGGGAGGTCTTCTTTACTTTATTTTTATTTGATGGGTAAGCTGGAGTATTTTTGAGATATTTGTACTTTTGGCCAAATGATCTTGATTCTTTTCTACTTTAGGCTAATTTGCCATTTTTGGTTGGACAAATTTTGAGGGCAAAAATGGGAAAATATTGTTGATCTCTGGATTATTAGATAGGGGAGGGTTGGAATAATATTGTGGTATTTATTTTAGTTGTCAAAATTTAGCAAGTTGCTTATTTTTGACCTGGAGGTTGTAGAGTTATAGTTATAGATATGCTTGAAAATTAATGCCTGTCGGCTAATAGGTTGGTGTTAGAGATATGGAAAGCGATTGAATTTGAGTGAATCTTATTGGTTGAATGTGAACTAGAATTATTTCGTCTGTTGCAGCATGTTATTTTGAAAATATGGAAGTTCAAATTGTTTAAGATGTGTATAAGGTATGAGTTCTGTGAAGAACAAAAAGGTTTTTTTTGAAATTCAACTTTCTGTAATATTTTAGATTGTGGGATGAATGTGTTATAATTTTTGCGTGGTTGATTTCTAATTCGTGATGAGTCTTTATGTGTAGATTTCTCTTTTTGTTCTTGTGGCAAGATTTTTTCTATCATTTTTCTTTTTTTCTTTCTTTTCCTAAATTATCTGAATTTAGTGTTTTCGCGTCTTTGGGATTTTTGTCTTGTTTTTGAATTTGTGTATGTTCATTTTTATTAGTTTCATTTATTTCTGGTTCTTTTTGTGTGTTATTCTGAATAACTTTTAAACCTGTGAAGAATATAATTGGGTTAATTTGCGTAAGACGTATTCTTTCGGATAATAAGTTAGCAAATTGTTTCTATGTTGAACAATTTCATTTTTTGTGGTGTCTATGAGTTTATATGTTACTTCAGTGGGTTTAGCAATTATTTGGTAGGGTCCTTTTCCAAGTGGTTTTATCTTCTTGGATATTCCTTTTTGTGTTTGGAAATTTGGTATCAAATCAAATGTTCCAATTTTTAAATCGGTGGCTGGTGTAAATTGTAGATTTATTTGGTTATTGTGATTTTGCTGTTGTAACAATTTCTTTGTTAATTTTTGGTAGAATTCATTATGCTTTTTGTCTCTGTTTAAAATCCATTCGGCGTGTGTACCGGAGGCTAGTTTCAGAATATGTGGGTGATGAAAATGATCTTCATCATGTGTATGTAATGGTAGATTATAGCATTTTGAATCTTTATTTGGTTTGCAATGACCTTGTGCATTTTTGTGAGCATTTGCGGTGAACATAATTGGTTTTCTGGGCTTTTGGTTAAAAACCGTTTCATATGGTGACATTCCTAAGCTGTCGTTATTTGTGAATTGTATGATAATGGGAATAACTTTACATATGTTGACCATTCTGTGTATCGTGTGTCATTTCCATTTATGATACATATAAGGTATTCTTGTAATGAACGGTTCATACCTTCGACTAATCCGTTTGACCAAGGTGCATGAGATGTACGCGGTTTATGTTTGATATTGTATAGGTGACATAATGTGATGATTTCTTTGTTAATGAATTCTATACCATTGTCTGTAACTAGAATTTCTGGTAAGCCAAATTTAGCTATCTAATGTTCGTAGAGTGTTGTGTAAGCGTAATAAGCGTTACAATGTGGTACTGGGTTAAGTGCTACATAATGCGTAAATGCATCAACAATGACCATACTGTAAGAGTTTCCTTCTGAGGATGGGGAAATTGGTCCTTTTATTTCGAATAATTTTCTGTGATTGAAGTATAGACTTTGTCCTTTAAAATTTTGTTTTTGTGCTAGTTGTTTCTGATTTGGATAAGGTTTGTTTAATTAGCATTTTATACAGTCATTTCATAATACTTTTATCCAAATTGGGGCGTTTGGAAAATAAAAATTTTGTGTAAAATTTGAATATGTTTTTTTCTGATCCGGAGTGTCCTTTTGTAATCTGTGTATGAGAAATGTTAAAGGCTATTAATATCATACTTAAAGGAGGACAGGGGACTTTAGAATCATCTAATTGATTTTCTATAAGATCTGTCTTTTCGTTGATTGTTGTGTTATTAAATTTTCGAAAATATCGGAGAAGTGTTTTATTTCCTAAAATTGTGGTAACAGCTTTTGCTGGTTTTATTTTATATTTGTGCCATGATTTGAGTTGTGGTATTACTGGGTCTAAATTTTGATAATGTTTCAAAAGTTCAAGTGGGATTTTTTCTGTTGCTGGGAGAAAAGTATTGTCAATTTCTAGTTTTGATAGGGTGTGCCACACTCTTGTATCCTGTAAGACCTACAAAAACCTGCTTCAAAATCTGTAAATTATCGGCAACTTAACAGATAATATGAAGAGTAAGTAATATATGACAACAATGAGTTTAACATTTGCGGTTAGCATTTTAGCAATACGGTTTTCCAACAATCTCAAAAATCTATATACATTTTGATGGCAAGCTGACCCTAATCGGACAAACCAGTAGTTTTCAAGGCCTTTTGTCAAGAAATTTAATTTTAGCGTTTTCACTTTCGCGCTATAATGACGTCATTAATTTAAGATTAACTTAAGCGCGAACATCATCCGCGCCCAAAGGAGCGGAAACGGGCGCGAGTTTTACGGCCGGTCGAGTTAGCTCCCCGGAGCGGGTGGTAACTACGGCGGATCGGGCTATGTTGTCTTTTCCGTAATTAAGGGTTTATATACGAGCCAGAGGGTAGTGTCCCCTTGTTCTGCGTTCATCAACAATCCACACTAAATCCCCTGTTTTTAAAATAACGTCCTTATCGGAGTGCCGATTACTGCGTTTGTTCAGCGCTGGCACATAATCTCTTAGCCAACGACTCCAAATTGCGTTGGCGTAGCTTTGCGCTCGGATATATTGCTTTCGATGGTCGAAGTGCTCCTGGTAAGAGAGAGAACGAAAGCTAGTTCCATTTCGGCCTCTCAAAAATGTTTAGGAGTTAACACCTCGAAACCATCCAGACTTGCACTTACTGATATAGGTCGATAATGATGATAGGTCTAGCGTTCAGTGATTGTTCTTCAAGACAGAAAGTTGTTTCAAGGAGTTCGGGAGTGAGCTTTCTACTTCCTATTATTGCGTAGAATACCCTTTTACAACACCGAACGAGACGTTCCCAAGCACCACCGTGATGCGGGGCTGCCGGGGGGTTAAATTTCCACTTAATACCCTTTTTCGCCAGCAAAATTGTTGCCGTTATCAGACCAAATGACTGATGGAGTGCCGCGACGGGCAATGAATCTTTCGATTCCCATTACACACGATTCCCAACTCGTGTCCATGTTTCGATTCCCAACTCGTGTCCATGGATGAGACAATCTCAATATGTACAGTTCTGGTGGTCATACATGTAAAAAGGAAGCACCATCGTTTTTCAGAACTCCTCCTGATTGAGACGTAAAAGGTCTCAAAGTAGTCAATACCACAGTTTGTAACCAAGCCTTTCAACTGGAAGCTCTGCCATCATAGATGTGACAGTTTTGGCTTTGCGCTTCCTACATATAAGGCAGTGGACTTCAATGGACTTTAATAAAGAGCGAAGGTTCAAGATTGCGAACGCTAAGTGAATTACAGCTCGCAGGTAGTTTAAGAACTGGTGCTGATAGCGATAATGAGTATCACTTAAGAATAATTTCACCAGCGAATGCCCTCCATCAAAGATTATGGGGTGTTTTGTGTCATTTTCAGTTTCAAATAGGCGGCGAATTCGCCCAGTTGAACGAATGAGGAATGCAGGACCCATAAACGGTGTATATTGTGCTATACGACTAGAACTTTTGACGGTTTTGTTGCAGGACAGGAGAAAATACTCCGCTTCTTAAGATTCTTTTTGGGAAATCAACAAAAGTCGTTGTTTGGCGGTTTCTAATTTAACCGGATCGGTTATTTCCTTGACTTTAGTGCGGTAGTGCCGGTGTTACGGACTAAGTCTGAGCATGAAGGCAACCACTCGCTGGAGTTTACGAAACGAGCTGAATTCTTCCCATGCAAATAAAATGGGTTGTTTTTGTATTTGTGCAACGTTTGAAAAATTAGAGGCCTGCTGTAAACCTTCATTAAGGTCACAAGCGGGACCAGCCAGGCGGATTGTCTTAAGTATTTCTAGGCTCGGCTTGAAAGGCCACTCGCCACTTTTCAGCAGAATTGGCCCTTTCACCCAGCTGCTTGTTTTTAAGGACTCCGCTGAGATTCTTCTGGTTCCCGTATCAGCAAAGTTGTCTCCACTTAAGACATGTAACCACTGGTCTACGGTCGTACTTTCCAGAATCTCTCCAATCCGGTTTGCCACGAACGGGGGTTGATTACTATCTGAGTTTAACCACTGGAGCACAGTGGTGCTGTCAGTCCACATGAACGTGTTTGACACAGGAATAGTTAGAGCTTTGAGGACATCTTCCTTCAAGCGGGTAGCGAGTAACGCGGACTGCAGTTCAAGCTTCGGGATGGAAAGCGCTTTCATGGGCTCGACTCTTGCTTTTCCAAAGACGAAGGCAACTTGTGTTTCGAGTGAAGTTTTCAAACGGGCGCGAAGGAAAGCTACAGCACAAAAAACTTCTTCTGAGCTGTCACCGAACATGGGTAACTCAACCCAATCGACTGGTGCGGAGAAGTAGCTGCACTTTATACTCATTTTCCCTAGAGATGACAAACCAGAGTGCCAGGCAAGAAATTTTGTCTTGATATCAACGGGTAGCTCCTCATCCCAATGCTTATCTTTCAACAATCATCGCGCTCTTACGGTATAGGGCGCTACGAGACCTATGGTTTCGAAAACGGAAGAAACAAAACTTAACACTGTTCGCTGTGTTATCGAATTTTTAAGTTCACGGTTGACACCACGGCTTAAGACCAAAGTGTCGCCGATATGGTCCCACTTCAGACCAAGAACATGAGAAGAATTAGCCCCACAAGTTACAATATTTTTACATTCCTGTTGCGGGCGATGTGTTTGGATCGGTCTCACTCTTGAAATACTCCTCAGGCCGAATAGCATGGAAGGAGTCTTGACCAATTATTAAGTCTACATCGGCGTAGCTATACATAATTGGTTTGATTGGAGCAAGGTACGGATACTTGCTCTGTAATGCAGGGATGTTGACGGTATCGGTACCGACTTTAAGTTCATCCTTGACAAATGCGGCTAAATCGAATATGTATTCGAATCCATAGAACTTGGAATCCAACTTAGAAGATACCTTCATCTGAACTTGTTTCGTTTTAACAACAGTCGTTGTGTTAATACCCTTTTTTGTGAGATCCAAATCTCTTCCTGAGAGATTCAGATATTCGACTAATTTAGCCGATATCAAGAAAAGACTAGATGCTGAGTCACACAATGTTGAACAATCAGCAGTCTGGAAATCAGTGGAAACTTGGAGCTTGATTATGGCCAGTAACCCTTTCGATTTTATGATTGATGATTGGTCGTTCGAGATTGCGCAACTTACATCCAACGGAACGGGACTAATGTCTGCATGATTCGAACTTGCGTTTGGTATCTTCTTGCTGAATGATTTTCGATCAGCGTTTGTGCTCGCTTTATCCGGCTCTGCATTAGATCTTGGTTGACCAGCGTTGGGTCTTGTATGGCTATCATTTTGTCCGGATTTCGACTAGAAAAAACACGTTCAGCTCCATGGAGAAGTACACTATGGGTGCTAGTGCAACCTGGTTTGGTGCACTTCTTTGCTCTGGGACATTGCCGGAATGCGTGGTTCCCTTGTAAGCAGGAGAAGCACAATTTGTTTTCCGCAGAGAATTTCGCACGTTGTGTTGGAGTTTTCTCCTTAAACACAGAACACTTCCACAAGGCATGTTTCCCCTTGCAGAGGATACAAGAAGGATATTCAAACTTTTTCTCAACTGTACTTGTCGAGGGAAAAACTCTCGTTACAGCTTTAGTTTTGGATGGCTCTTCGACTTTGGGCTTTCCAGGCATAATTTTTATTTGCTTATGAGCTTCTGCTTTATTTTTTAACCAATTGTTAAAGTCAATTAGGTTGGGGCGTGACCAATTACGTTTCACGACAAAAAGTGACCACGATTCTCTCTTGTTTGGTCGAATTTTCGAAAGAGCTTGATTTAACAAAGATACACTTTTCAAATCTTCTTCATAATCAAGAGACCTAAAGACCGCCACTAGACTTGAAATGGTCATCGAAAAGCTAATGATGTTCTCAGAGTTGTGCATTCGAAGCTGCGGGAAACTGGACAACTTATCAAGGTGGGCCGTAATTACGTTTTGTGGCTGGCCAAACTTTCTTTCTAGAGTTTTCAGAGCATTCTTATACATTCTCCCACTGTATGCGAACTCTGCTATGGCTGACCTAGCTTTTCCCGTGACTAATGTTTTTAAATAAGTTAACTTCACATCATCGCTTAGGGACGCTGCGTCTACAGTACTGCAAAATTGGCCAAAACTTTCGTGCCATTGGAGCGGTTTGCCATCGTACTGGGCCACCTTCCATTCTGGAAGAGGATCTTTCTTTGAGACTGACAGAGCTTGGACTAAGTCATTCAGTGTCACGGCTTGCGGTTGGGGAGCTGGTTGCAACGACGGCAATGTTTTGCTAGGATCAGCTGCAAAAAGTTGCTGCTGATATATGTAAGTGATTTCAGCCGATGCGTCGTGATTGGGAAACCCATAGTAAACGGTACCACCACTTGATACGTGGGGAAATTGTTGCTGAGATATTGGCTTTACGGATGAAAAAACACCAACTGATGGGTTTGTGTTACCATCACTTGTTACCCCAGTGATACATTGGGTGACTGCGGGTGTCCACAGTGACATTAGTGGCAAATTGGGCTGACTAATAACGGCAGACTGACCGCTAAACGGCTTGTTCACTGACGCAGGGTTGCTATACACGTTAAGTGATAGCAAGTTTTGATTTCTGCAGATTAAATTTGCAGGTGGTTGTGACACAATGACATGGGGGTGTATCCAGAATATTGATTGGAGATGGCGGCCATGTTTCCAACAACTCGGGAATCGTTATTAAAGTTGTTGACGGGGATATGTTGAATGGAAGACGAAGGATGAGGTACAGAGAAGTAACAGCATACCGGAGTATTGGTAGCTGCTGTTCCAGCTGGATTAAAAAATGACGATGTATTGTTTTCGCAAAGTGTAGCGTTATTGGAAATAAGCAACGACTGCGTTTCGTGCTGAGGATTAGTGGATACAGCGTGCTTGATTCCATCACCATCGCTGAAGGAGACGGTTGGTTGAGAGGGATAACATTGCTGATCAAAATCAAAAGTCTGATTCGGCAACGGTCGCCGAGGTGAAGCTTCCGCCTCGAACACATTTCTGTGGTGATGCGAACCACTTTCTGTATTTATACAGTTTTCAAACTTTGAAGAAGACGGAACTACCTTGGGTTTCTTTTTTGGTTTTCTAATGTATGATCAACCCAATCGTTTACCCTGTCAGAACGACGATCAACCGAAGACGCCAGCTCGAGATGCTGATCTATTTCAGACTCTTCGAGGTATTCAATTCCAACTATTTTTGCTTCAGCTACTTTAATACGATTTTCTTCGCTTAATCGTTCCATTTCAAGCCGACTTTTTTTGATTCGTAAACGATATTCTTGCTCTTTACGGTCAATTTCAAATTTATTTCTTGTTGTTTTCGTTCCATCTCAATCAGATGCTGTTGCTCTTCGATGATGGCTTCCTGTTGTTTCAGTCTTAAGGTTGCTTCATATTGTTTTTCCAACTCTTCTCGCTTCATCTTCGTTAGGAGCAGTTCTTTGCGGCGCTCACTGGGGGTCAATGATTTCATTGAGCTTTGCTAATTCGACCCGGATTTTGCCGATTTTGATGAAACCTTTGAACGACTAGTTTCACTGACGCAGACGTCTGAAGCTTGATTAGATTCCATATGAGCGCGAGCCTTACCAGTTACTTCATCGTTAACTTTAACTATCATATCCCACCATGCAGCCAACTCCGTTAATAATTTGCTAGGTTTATCGGTTTTATTAGCTAATATCACAAGTTCATCATTTTTTGCGAATGCTTTTTCGAGAATACTCTTGCATGATTCAATTAAGGCGTTTTTTCTTGTTTTCCGAAATGGTCCCTCTAAACTCTCAGTTATGCGACTGTGAACTACGGAAAGCTCATTTTCTGGTGATGTTCGACCATTCATCAATAGTCGATATTTTAACTCAATTTGTACTGTCATTTTGATTACTTTTGAACTCGTTCACTCCTACTCAACCGCTCAACTGCTCATTTTGAGAGAAAAAAAGGAATAATTAATTTTTTCGACCTCAACTTTACTATCAATAAATTATATTATGATTCATTAAGCAATATCACACATTAGAGAAGCATTTCATTTAATTCCTAGTTGCTGCTCAGTATTTCTTCTGTTTCGATTAGCTTGCCGCTTGCGTTTTCCTGGCTTAGGAGTATTTTTCTTTTAAATAATGTACTTCAAAATCTTGCTATAACGCCTAAGGATCGTAAACGTTTTCCGTTCTAGATAGGGATCCTGGTGTAGTTCTAAGTACTTTTGCCCCAACTCAGTGAGATTCTGCTTCCTTCTAGATATCAGGTCTGTTACTATATTAATAACTAATATACCTGACTCTTTTAACTTACTATATATATCTTCCGTGCCTACACGTTTACAGTAAACGATTGCATTAAGATTGCGTTTATAGTTTAAAAGAATCTTCTTAAGCTGGTTAGGAGTTAGTGCGTTAAAGTTATTACTACGGTGTCGACTAATAGATTTATTAATGGCGTCGTGCCAAATGACAATGTCGGTTCGGTTTAAAAGATAGTGATCAAGTTGATACTGACAAGTTTTACGGACGTTTACTGCGTTATGGTTGAAACTTAACCCGGGAATGGTTAAGCACGATTGAGATAAACGCTTTTGCGAAGCGGGGGAAAGTTTTTTCAAAGCGTGGTGCAGCGAGCAGCTAGTATGAACATTTAAGGAATTAAATCAACTTTAGAGGAAGGGAATCAAGCAAACCGCGACCTGACCTCCCGCAACACCCTGAGCTAACAAGGTTGTAGCAAAAGGTAAGACGATTTACTCGATAGTACGCTACGGGCCTCGACTAAGGCTTTTTTTTATCCAATTGAACTAGTTTAGTCAGCTGCACCACGTTTCAAGAATAAACACGGCAATTTCCAGATTTTTTTTTTCGAAAATTTCGGAATTTCTTTTTTCGGAAATTTTCCAAAATTTATTTTTTTTCGAAAGTTTTTTCACGTTCTCACCCAACGGTTCAAGTTCTACAGTAACCTGATGCGTTTGCGAAAATTTGAGTTTTTTTTCCTAAGAAGTCCGAAAATTGGGCAAAAAAACTCGTTTTAAATAATTTAACATGAAAATAGGCGCTTTGCTGATTAATTTGCAAAACTTTACAATTTTTGAAAAAAAAAATCAAAAATTTTCAATTTTTTTTTCAAAATTTTTGGCCTTTTTTTTCGATACGTTGTTGAGCTTACAAAAACGGTGTTAGAATAACGTAATTAAGGTTGATGAGGCCGGTTTTTCCCTAAACCCACAGAAAATTTTCTGATCAGGTTTTGGTATCGAGAAAAATGGGGGGTGACAATTTTGCCATCAAAAAACCTCGTATCAGAATTTAAAGCATCAAATCAGCAGTTTGGCACAGATGGATAAATTTTTTTGTTTTTTAGTCTTTCAGTTTTGTAGAGGCGTTCTCAGGTAGATTCCAAATGCCACATAAAACTTCGGGTGTTGAAAATAAATGGATGTCCACAATCCACAATCAGGATACCTGAAAAGGCCTCCCCTTCTCCTAACTGGGACGTTTCGGACAATCGCGTCTTTTCGGACAATCGGGTCGTTTCGCCCAATTGGGTAGTTTCGGCCAATTGGTCACCTTCTGACATTTTTTGGCTAATAGGACACTTCTGGTCATTTCGGCAGCTTCGGGCCACTTTCGGCTATTGCACAATTTCGGCCAATTGGGTCGTGTTTGGACAAATATCGGATAATTGGACACTTTCGGGCAATTGGGTCGTGTTTGGACTAATATCGGTTGATTGGATACTTTCGGCCAATTTGGGATACTTTAGGGCAAATTTTGGCTAATTGCATAATTTCGGCCAATTGCGTCGTGTTTGGACAAACTTCGGCTAATTGCACATTTTCGGCCAATTGGGTCGTTTTTGGACAATTTTCGGCTAATTGCACAATTTCGGCCAATTGAGTCGTGTTTGGACCAATTTCGGCTAATTGCACAATTTCGGCCAATTGGATCGTGTTTGGACAAATTTCGGCTAATTGCGCAATTTCGGGCAATTGGGTCGTGTTTGGACAAACTTCGGCTAATTGCACAGTGTCGGCCAATTGGGTCGTGTTTGGACAAATATCGGCTAATTGCACAATTTCGGGCATTTGGGTCGTGTTTCGACAAATATCGGCTAATTGGACACTTTCGGCCAATTGGGTCGTCTCTGGAAAAATTTCGGATAATTGGATGTCCACAAGCCACAATCAGGATTCCTGAAAAGGCCTCCCCTTCTCCTAACTGGGACGTTTCGGACAATCGCGTCTTTTCGGACAATCGAGTCGTTTCGCCCAATTGGGTAGTTTCGGCCAATTGGTCACCTTCTGACATTTTTTGGCTAATAGGACACTTCTGGTCATTTCGGCAGCTTCGGGCCACTTTCGGCTATTGCACAATTTCAGCCAATTGGGTCAAGTTTGGATAAATGTCGACTAGTTGGACAATTTTGTCCAACTCGGATACTTCAGGGCAACTTTCGGCTAATTGCACAATTTCGGCCAATTGGGTCGTGTTTGGACAAATATCGGATAATTGGACACTTTCGGCCAATTGGGTCGTGTTTGGACTAATATCGGTTGATTGGATACTTTCGGCCAATTTGGGATACTTTAGGGCAAATTTTGGCTAATTGCATAATTTCGGCCAATTGCGTCGTGTTTGGACAAATTTCGGCTAATAGCACAATTTCGGCCAATTGGGTCGTGTTTGGACAATTTTCGGCTAATTGCACAATTTCGGCCAATTGAGTCGTGTTTGGACCAATTTCGGCTAATTGCACAATTTCGGCCAATTGGATCGTGTTTGGACAAATTTCGGCTAATTGCGCAATTTCGGGCAATTGGGTCGTGTTTGGACGAATTTCGGCTAATTGCACAGTTCCGGCCAATTGGGTCGTGTTTGGACAAATATCGGCTAATTGCACAATTTCGGGCATTTGGGTCGTGTTTCGACAAATATCGGCTAATTGGACACTTTCGGCCAATTGGGTCGTCTCTGGAAAAATTTCGGTTAATTGGTCACTTTCCGCCAATTGGCTTGTGTTTGGGCAAATTTCGGCAAATTGGTCACTTTCGGCCAATTGGGTTGTTTGGGCAACTTCCGGCTTATCGCACATTTTCGGTCAATTGGGTCGTTTGGGCAACTTTCGGCTTATTGCACACTTTCGGCCAATTGGGTCGTTTGGGCAATTTTCGGCTTTTTGTACACTTTCGACCAATTGGGTCGTTTGGGCAACTTTCGGCTTATCGCACACTTTAGGCCATAATGTCGTAGTGACGATAATTAGGGTCGTAATGTCCGGAATATCTAACGTCCAGAATATTGTCCTCTGGAATATCGTCCGGAATACTGTTCTCTGGAATATCGTCCGGAATACGGGTCCTCTGGAATATCGTCCGGAATACGGGTCCGGGTTGGCGGACCAAAATGTGCCGCACTCTCGTATGCTTTAAGATCTACAAAAACCTGCTTCGAAATCTGTAAATTATTGGAATTTCAACAGATAATATGAAAAGTAGGTAATAAATGACAACAATGAGTTTAACATTTTAGCAATACGGTTTTCCAACAATCTCAAAAATCTATAAACATTTTGATGGCAAACTGACCTTAATCGGACAAACCAGTAGTTTTCAAGGCCTTTTGTCTAGGAGTATTTTTCTTTTAAATAATGTACTTCAAAATCTTGCTATAACGCCTAAGGATCGTAAACGTTTTCCGTTCTAGATAGGAATCCTGGTGTAGTTCTAAGTACTTTTGCCCCAACTCAGTGAGATTCTGCTTCCTTCTAGATATCAGGTCTGTTACTATATTAATAACTAATATACCTGACTCTTTTAAGATACTATATATATCTTCCGTGCCTACACGTTTACAGTAAACGATTGCATTAAGATTGCGTTTATAGTTTAAAAGAATCTTCTTAAGCTGGTTAGGAGTTAGTGCGTTAAAGTTATTACTACGGTGTCGACTAATAGATTTATTAATGGCGTCGTGCCAAATGACAATGTCGGTTCGGTTTAAAAGATAGTGATCAAGTTGATACTGACAAGTTTTACGGACGTTTACTGCGTTATGGTTGAAACTTAACCCGGGAATGGCTAAGCACGATTGAGATAAACGCTTTTGCGAAGCGGGGGAAAATTTTTTCAAAGCGTGGTGCAGCGAGCAGCTAGTATGAACATTTAAGGAATTAAATCAACTTTAGAGGAAGGGAATCAAGCAAACCGCGACCTGACCTCCGGCGACCTGACCTGTTAGAATAACGTAATTAAGGTTGATGAGGCCGGTTTTTCCCTAAACCCACAGAAAATTTTCTGATCAGGTTTTGGTATCGAGAAAAATGGGGGGTGACAATTTTGCCATCAAAAAACCTCGTATCAGAATTTAAAGCATCAAATCAGCAGTTTGGCACAGATGGATAAATTTTTTTGTTTTTTAGTCTTTCAGTTTTGTAGAGGCGTTCTCAGGTAGATTCCAAATGCCACATAAAACTTCGGGTGTTGAAAATAAATGGATGTCCACAATCCACAATCAGGATACCTGAAAAGGCCTCCCCTTCTCCTAACTGGGACGTTTCGGACAATCGCGTCTTTTCGGACAATCGGGTCGTTTCGTCCAATTGGGTAGTTTCGGCCAATTGGTCACCTTCTGACATTTTTTGGCTAATAGGACACTTCTGGTCATTTCGGCAGCTTCGGGCCACTTTCGGCTATTGCACAAGTTCGGCCAATTGGGTCGTGTTTGGACAAATATCGGATAATTGGACACTTTCGGGCAATTGGGTCGTGTTTGGACTAATATCGGTTGATTGGATACTTTCGGCCAATTTGGGATGCTTTAGGGCAAATTTTGGCTAATTGCATAATTTCGGCCAATTGCGTCGTGTTTGGACAAACTTCGGCTAATTGCACATTTTCGGCCAATTGGGTCGTTTTTGGACAATTTTCGGCTAATTGCACAATTTCGGCCAATTGAGTCGTGTTTGGACCAATTTCGGCTAATTGCACAATTTCGGCCAATTGGATCGTGTTTGGACAAATTTCGGCTAATTGCGCAATTTCGGGCAATTGGGTCGTGTTTGGACAAATTTCGGCTAATTGCACAGTGTCGGCCAATTGGGTCGTGTTTGGACAAATATCGGCTAATTGCACAATTTCGGGCATTTGGGTCGTGTTTCGACAAATATCGGCTAATTGGACACTTTCGGCCAATTGGGTCGTCTCTGGAAAAATTTCGGATAATTGGAGGTCCACAAGCCACAATCAGGATTCCTGAAAAGGCCTCCCCTTCTCCTAACTGGGACGTTTCGGACAATCGCGTCTTTTCGGACAATCGGGTCGTTTCGCCCAATTGGGTAGTTTCGGCCAATTGGTCACCTTCTGACATTTTTTGGCTAATAGGACACTTCTGGTCATTTCGGCAGCTTCGGGCCACTTTCGGCTATTGCACAATTTCAGCCAATTGGGTCAAGTTTGGATAAATGTCGACTAGTTGGACAATTTTGGCCAACTTGGATACTTCAGGGCAACTTTCGGCTAATTGCACAATTTCGGCCAATTGGGTCGTGTTTGGACAAATATCGGATAATTGGACACTTTCGGCCAATTGGGTCGTGTTTGGACTAATATCGGTTGATTGGATACTTTCGGCCAATTTGGGATACTTTAGGGCAAATTTTGGCTAATTGCATAATTTCGGCCAATTGCGTCGTGTTTGGACAAATTTCGGCTAATAGCACAATTTCGGCCAATTGGGTCGTGTTTGGACAATTTTCGGCTAATTGCACAATTTCGGCCAATTGAGTCGTGTTTGGACAAATATCGGCTAATTGCGCAATTTCGGGCAATTGGGTCGTGTTTGGACAAATCTCGGCTAATTGCACAGTTCCGGCCAATTGGGTCGTGTTTGGACAAATATCGGCTAATTGCACAATTTCGGGCATTTGGGTCGTGTTTCGACAAATATCGGCTAATTGGACACTTTCGGCCAATTGGGTCGTCTCTGGAAAAATTTCGGTTAATTGGTCACTTTCCGCCAATTGGCTTGTGTTTGGGCAAATTGGTCACTTTCGGCCAATTGGGTTGTTTGGGCAACTTCCGGCTTATCGCACATTTTCGGTCAATTGGGTCGTTTGGGCAACTTTCGGCTTATTGCACACTTTCGGCCAATTGGGTCGTTTGGGCAATTTTCGGCTTTTTGTACACTTTCGACCAATTGGGTCGTTTGGGCAACTTTCGGCTTATCGCACACTTTAGGCCATAATGTCGTAGTGACGATAATTAGGGTCGTAATGTCCGGAATATCTAACGTCCTGAATATTGTCCTCTGGAATATCGTCCGGAATACTGTTCTCTGGAATATCGTCCGGAATACGGGTTAGGGTTAGGGTTAGGGTTAGGGTCCGGGTTGGCGGACCAAAATGTGCCGCACTCTCGTATGCTTTAAGATCTACAAAAACCTGTAGATCTTCGAAATCTGTAAATTATTGGCATTTCAACAGATAATATGAAAAGTAGGTAATAAATGACAACAATGAGTTTAACATTTTAGCAATACGGTTTTCCAACAATCTCAAAAGTCTATAAACATTTTGATGGCAAACTGACCTTAATCGGACAAACCAGTAGTTTTCAAGGCCTTTTGTCTAAGAAATCTAATTTTAGCTTTTTCACTTTCGCGCTATAATGACGTCCTTAGTTTAAGATTAATTTAAGCGCGAACATAGGGGAACTGTGTCAAGTGGGTCAGGAAGGTTAAAAACTTGGTTTATCGTAAATTTTGAGTCTTTTATCTGTGGTCCTGATAAGTTTATTTTATCGGTTAGTTTTTCTTTTTCAATTAGTGCAAAAAGGTCTTTTTTCTGCGATTGTTGTTTGACTTTCTTTTGCTGAGTGTTATTTTTATCCATTGTGAGTGTGGAATTGGTTTAAATGTTGATGTTCCTAAAAAATCAACTTCATAGTGTTTATTTTGACATTCTAGGTAGAGTGGGAAATGCTGTAAATTATTTATTTGTGATTGATCAATATCGGTTTTTACTGCGTTTTTACATTCTAGTCGGGGTGATGTTCCGTCTTTTGCGCGATAGAATTTAATATTTTGTGGTATTTCGACTGTAGTTTTTCGTGTAAGTAGTTCTGGTGGTGTATTTCTACTTTATGTGTCTGGTAAGGCAAGATTTTTTCCTGCTGTCCAAACTATGTGTAAATTTGGGAATTTCATTAGAACTAGTTGAAAACTATAAACTCTATGATTTGGATTAGACTTTTGTGTAAAAAGAAAAATATATTTGGTTTATGGTCTGTGAATAAATTGTTGGATGTTTTGATCCAAGTATCAGAAATTCGTATCCTGTGAGTGTGTAAATTATAGCTGTACACTCTCTCATTAGAGTGGAGAGTCGTAATTTTGCTTGTGTGATGTAACATTCGCCCAATTATCACACAGCGACGGAGCGTAGAAAAAGTACCTATTGACGACTGGCTGGCGTCAGTTACCTTAATCCTACTCGTTTTTCACCGTCTCGACCTTATAAACGTCACATACCTACATTGTCACTTATAAACCTACAACTTAACCCTAATCTAAAACTTAATCCTAAACTAAACTTAATCCTAAACTCTATCAAGTTGACTTAATAAAAACCACTTACCGCTGAATGCATTTCCTAGCATATACTCAGATAGTATTTTTTATGTAAGTAAACTTCTATGTCAGTTTCTGAAAATATCACATGCACAAGAGCGTACAACTCTCTCGGGTGTAGCTTCCCTCTATTGGGATCATAAATTGGTAACGAGAGAGAAGTCACACCTCTCTCAACCAGGAAATCCCTAAGTCGAGTCAAGGTCAATACCAAGCTCTCCGGATTCACGTGTTGCCTATCAGTAGCTTTCGTAACCAAAAAACACAAATATTTCCCTGGTATCTGTGATGCGACAGGGGGCAACGCTATCATTTCTCCTACACCAGGCCTCTGTTTCCATAAAAACTCGACATTTTTGTATTCTCTTTTAAAATCAGCTGCTAGTGCTGTTTTGAAGCCTACATCCGCCGTTATCGCTATTGCACATGTGCGTTCCGTAAGTATGAAATCGCTGTCCGTTATAACGATATTACTTGAATAATGGTTCGGTAAGTCAAAATAAGATTCAAAAATTCGTCCGAATGGTGGTTTTTAGCATTTTCGCCTTCCGTTTCCAGTTCTCCGGTTTCTCTTGCCGATTTCAATTTTTTTATTATGAGATTTTCGGTGTGGGTGAGTCCTACCCCCACTCCCCGGACAAAAATATCCATCGACGTCCCCGTCGATCGCCCAAAGTCTAGGAGATCGAGGTTGGATTGTGGAACACGTAGAGGACCATCTGGTGCGACCCAGTTGGACTCGGTATTGTCATGACTGATGTGTTTGATGCCGTCCTTATCGACGTCCTGAATTGTCAAGATCGTTTCTTTTGGATCCGTCGGCAGATCATGGAGCCATTCGAGCACGCGCAAGTTCGTTAGTTCTTGCTCATGAGTCTTTTCCGCCGCTTCTGGTTCGAACTCCACTTCCGGTTCTGATCGATCATCGATCCAATCCTGATCCATATCATTGACCAAGTCGATTTCTTCTAGCACCGCCACTTCATCCAGTCCCACTAGTGAGTCCATGACATCACTTACAACTATCCTGTCCACAACGAAATCCTCGCCATACGGATTGTATTTCTTCTTGTTTTTTCCTCTTTTACTCTGGCGTGTTTCCATGGTAAGAGGAAAATCAGGCTGTGTTCCTTTGTCAATTTCAATTTGTTCCGGGCAGTCCCCAGTCTTTTTCGGCATAAGGTAGAGTTTCATCGTCCACCTCTACTCGCTCGGTCAACTCCAGGTCTAGTGGTAGGTCGCAATCGTCTACCACCTCGTTCCCGTCGTTTTTTGTCGCGAGTACCTCTCTCATTCACTTCACAAGCAGGGTCCACTATTAAATAGTCTCCCTCTTGCATGTCCGCTGGGATGCACCAGTCCTCTGACGGGGCATTGTGTGGTTTGATATTTTCGTAATGAGCCGCTCTTCCAGTGCTCAGTCGATAAAAACGACCTCCTTGGTGCACCTCTGTTATCTGAAATGGACCACGCCATTTCTTTGACAGTTTCTTGGTTCCTTTTGGTGGAACCACTTCCTGGAACACCCAGACGTAATCGCCAACTGAGTAGGCTTTCGCATCGGCTGTCCTTTTATCAAACCTCCTTTTTTGTCTAATTTGCGCCTGTTGCGTGTTCCTCCTGCATAAGTCATTGAGGTCCTGTTGTCTTCTAATAACATCCCGCACGTACGTTTGCGGTGCTTACCTCTTCCCATCATATTCAGGGTAGAAGAACGTCAACGGGAGTGCTTTTTCGTGACCCGTTAGCATCATATGCGGACTTATTCCCGTGGTGGAATGCTCCGTGCTGTTGTAAGCACCCATCACTTGTGGCAAGTGCCTGTCCCAGTCATCCATGTAGCGTGAGCAGTAGACTCTCAACATGGATACCAGCGTGCGATTCTGCCTCTCGACTAGGCCATTCGTTTGCGGGTGATAAGTGGTCGAGTGGGCCTGCGCTACCTGCAACCTTTTCATTAACTCTTTCGTGAGATCACCTACGAATGCTTTGCCATTGTCCGATTGGAACGTGATGGGGCAGCCATGCCTTGCTACCCACACATTTATCAAATGATCGCATGTTTCTTCCGCCGATGCTGTCATGCAGGGTGCTGCCTCCGCATACTTCGTAAAATGGTCGATCATTACCAGCACCTGATTGTAGCCCGTTGCTGTCATACAGATTTTCTGATGATCAATTTGCACCACTTCGTTGAAGCCAGACGACTCTATTGACTGTAGGGGGAACCTTAGTTTCCTGGGATCCTTTGCCTGTTGACAAGACAGGCATGCGGCTATCCATTTCTCACAAGCCTTCTTCAATCCCGGCCATTCGAATCGTTTCTGTATCCTGTTGTATACTTTGTCCACGCCTTGATGACCCATCTGATCATGTGAACGAAAGAGCAATTCGGTCTGGTACAACTGTGGTAACACTATTGAATTGTATTTATAAAGGACCTTGTCCTCCTCTTTACGTTTACAGGCTACGATTCCATCCTTGTTCAGGTACAACAAGTCTTTCCTCTTCAGGTAAAATTGCTTTAAGATCTTATAGCTGTCTTCTTCCAAGTCCCCTTTGTCAGGTGCTCCATTCTCGATCCACCTCTTTAGACTGCTCGTCATTCTATCATTTCGTTGAGCCCTTAGGAGATCCGACAGCCTGTACCTGGCTTTCAAATACGTCTTTACCACGTTCATTTGCCCGCTCATTAATTCCGGAGCATGAGCATCGTCCATCAACTTGACACACCATATCTTTTTCAAGGGCGTTGCTTCTTGCACAGATGGTTCCAGATTTGTACGAACGACCGTACCATGTGGCAGCAATCTGGTTGGGCGTTTCGAAACTGCTATCAGTTCGAGCTCGTCTGCGGCATTATCCACAACTGTGCCCTCTTCATCTGAGGTGTATCTGTCCCTGTCTGGATCCTGATGAATTTCTCGGTCCAGCCCGCGCTGCTTCCAGTCTACCAATAAGGAGTGGATTGGGATCTCTGACATATCGGAATTGGAAGTTGTTTCAGACGCGTTGTCCCAGGACTGAGACCTCGAGTCAACGCTTGAGCTAACTGGTTCCCCAACATCATATTCCAAGTTGTCTGAGATGTTTCTGGACTCCCCGGACAAAACTCTGTCCGTTGGTCGCTTTGAACCCGACTCCCCGGACAAAATTCTGCCCATAGGTGGTCTCGTCAACCTCTCCCCGGACAAGTCGTCCTGCACGGGCTCAAAGGTGTCATCAGACAAGTAGCCTTTGATCGGCTCGAAGCTGTCAGACTCCCCGGACATTGTCTCGTCCCCGGATGAACAATCTGAGCTCGGCTCATATTCTTCACTTGCATCCGTGAAATGCACTCTCCTAGCGAAGCTAGATTTCGACTTGATCCTGACTTCCTCAGTGGCTTGGGTCTGATTCAGTGTCCCATATCCAGTGAACGAAGTTCTCAACAAGATCTCCTTTGGCATCGAGCTCACCAGCTGGTTGACTATCGACCTGCAATCCCGTTCAGCGCCTCTGCTGCGAATGGACAATGGCCTCTTTTCAGTTCTCTCGGTGACAGTCAACCGCTGCATGGTCTCCATCCACTCACGATCATGCCTATCCACTTCCCTGTCCAACAAGTCACGAAGTTTTCCCATGACATCCGGCGCCACGTTCACCGTCCTATTCAGCAGAGCCATGCTGTTTATACCCAGCCTGGTAAGTTCTTGCTGTACCAAATTGGATCGGACTAGCAGATCCAACGGAACGGGTTCGCCTCTGGCTAAAAGCTTTATCTCCGCTTTTGTCCGGGTATAGGATGTCCGGGTATAGGATGCCCTGACTTGTCTAACCACTTAGTGAGTGGCAGTTTATCGTAGGTCTCCTTGTCCAGAAATGAAAAACCGTCTTTGATTTCCGACTGGTTAGCCTGCTTCTCTTCGAGGCGCTCATAAAAATCTGTCTTCTTACTGAGGCTATCTGCGTTCTGGTGCTTGTCACGGGTGCGGTGCTCTATAATCATGTGGTACCCGTCCAGGCGCACGATCCAACGACCAATATAACTTTGGTCCATCGAATAGGTTTTCAGCCAGGCAAGGGCACGATTATCCACACGCAACTTGAAGGGAGCACTCCCCAGGTAGGCCCTGTATTTTTACACGAACGTGATCACAGCGAACATCTCCGCTTTTGGTGCGCCGTACTTCATCTCAGTATCACTCAGGACCTTACTTCCGTAAGCTATCGGACGAAGAACCGTTCTCCCGTTCCACTCCTGCTCTTGGTGGAGTATGCCCGATATCGCAACCACTGATGCATCTGTGTCCAGTACGAACATCCCTTTCTCTGTTGGCATGCCGAGGACCGGTGCCTCGCAAAGTTCACGCTTGATGTTCTCAAATGAAACTTGTGCTTCATCAGTCCAAGTGAACTTTTTGCCCTTGTTTCTCATCAACCGCTGCATGGGGAATATTTTGTCAGCATACCCCTTGATGAATTCTCGATAATAATTAGCAAATCCCAAAAAACTCATCAGCTGTGTATCTGTTTTGGGTGCCTTCCAAGTCAGGACCGCTTCAACCGCTTCAGGATCTGGTCTCACTCCATGTTTGTCTACCAGGCGGCCCAGATACTTTATGGAACCCCTGAGGATTTCACACTTAGAGGGTTTACATTTCAGACCCGCCTGCTTCATGCAAGAAAACACCTCATCCAACCTCTCTATGTGGTCTTCTAAAATTGGTGTCGCAATCACGAAATCGTCGACATAACACATGATGAGATTCCCGTATTTCTTAGTGACGCTCGTGAGTGCCTGGGCCATCAGTCGCTGGAATGTGGCCGTCGCATTGCACAGTCCGAACGGCATCCTCTTCCACTGGAACAATCCCAGCTCGCACGCAAAGCCTGTTTTTTCTCGGTCTTGCTTTCGGAGTGGCACTTGCCAGAACGCGGAGCCCAAATCCAGCGTCGTGAAGAACTTTGCATCTCCCAGCTTGGATAGGCTCTCATCGATGCGGGGAATCGGGTATGCGTCCTTTATAGTCACTGCATTCAGATAACGAAAATCACAGCAAAATCTGAGTTGCCCCCCTTTCTTTTTCGCCATGACTACACCACAAGCCCATGGGGACTTCGACGGCTCGATCATGTCATATTCCATTAACATCTCGATCTCCTTCCTACATGCTTCTGACTTGTGAGGGGTCATTCTTCTCGCCCCTTCTCTATGAGGTACCGAGCCCTCTTCTATCTCAATCTCGTGTTCTACAAAATTACAACAACCTATGTCGGCCTTATGTTTCGAAAAAACGTCTGCGTTCCGACTTAGCACCGCTCTGAGCGATTCTAGTTCCTTATCTGATATTTTACCCTTCAAATGTTCTATCTCAGGCAGGATTGGTTTATTAGCTGCTAACTCTGTTTCTGTCGGCCTCTCAGGAAAGTTGGAACAACTAGACAGCCCATCGTCTGTTTCCGACTTCATTGAAAACAATATCCTAGAAGATTTCAATTCATCTATCCTCTTCATAATACATTCTTGGTTCGCATGCAATGGACATTTAGTTACATCAAACTTTTTCAAGTTTTCTACACTCTGAAAGTCTGTGTTCAGAGGCAAAGCATAGCCAAGCTTCTTTCCCCTCTGTATTGTCACTGTTGTTGCCTCTGTGTTCAATAACACACTCACACACAGTCCTCTCTGAGTGAGTGAGAAGCTTCTTCCTAAAATAGCCGAGCTTTTACTGTTTGGGTTTGGTACCAGACACACCTGTCTGTTATTGCTGAGTTCACTCAAGTTCCTCATCCTAAACGTCGCTACTACGGCTTGGTTTGGTTTCAATCTAACTTTTCGATCCAGAAAAATCGGCACCTTGCCCTGGTTAATTAAAATCTTATTAAGGGGTTTCTTTTCATACTTCCTCTCAGGATCCTTGATCCTAATCAACCCGTCATTTAGATCGATCGTGACGTCAAAGTTGCGTACGAAATCCCTTCCTAGGATTAACTGATCGGATTCGTCCAAGTTCTCCACTACTAGGAAGCTCATCCAAAGATGTCTTCCTCCGAGCTGCAGTGAAATGATCGGGGTTCGTCCAGTCACATAGATTGCCCCCTGATTGGCAGCTGCCAACCTAATGTTTGTCGGTATGAGGTCCGACCTCTCGAAACCCATGTCGGTCCAAGTTTTGACTGGCATGACACTAACCACTGCTCCTGTGTCTAGCAGTCCTTTTACTGAAAGTTGTCTGCCTTGCACGTCCAGCACGTGTGCAGCCAGATCAGCCTCGCAACCTATGTGCACGGCATCTTGTTCGAGCATCGCGTTGTGTCCGATTCGTCTAACCTTCAGCTCCTCTTGACCAATGTATATCCGACCAATCTGATCATTCGCATCAGTTACATGAGCCTTTGTAAAGATGTTGATGCCATCCACATTCATTAGAATCGGGTAAGGGCCGTGGACATTGATATATTGTCCATCCACTTTCATCAGCCTCGGACCTCCTGTTGTGAGCAGCGCTCGCACTGCCCTGGAGTCCAGTTTGGGATCTTTCTCTCTCAGGTAGTCGGCATAGATGTCCAGGTGGACTAGTGTGATCTCAGATGGTTCGCTCAGGTTCTTGACCACCTGGTGCCCTGCGACTGAGATAATGGACATTATTTTCGTCCCCTCCTTCGTCATGCCGAAAGTTCTACCAGATATAACGTTCAGTTTCAGTCCCTGCTTCCTGGGTTCCTCTTTGTCTTCTACTTTCGTCGTCTTTCTCAGAGTATTAAGAGTTTCCCGAAGATCTGTGTTCTCCAGCTCCGACCTCACCCATTGCTCCACTTCTTTCGTGGCTAGGTCTTGTTTGACATTCTGCAGCGCTGTCCGTGCCGCCAGACCGTAATCCACCTTGAGTGGGCTAGCCGATTCTTCTTCGAGGTTCGAAGCTACCACCTCGTCAGGCCATGTCCTAACCTTTTTGGTCGTGAAGGTGCTCGGTGCCGTCTCCTTTTTCCGAGATTCAGCCTCGTTCATCAGACGTGCTCGACTGGCCTTTACACCCGAAAGCGCCTCCTCGTGGCGGGGATGTTTCGCGTCCGCTACTGCATCCCAAAACTGAGTGCAATCCGACTTGAAATGCCCCTCCAAATTACAGAAGAAACACCTCGGCCCATATTTCATGATGAGCCCTCTGACGTACTCTTCGTGATCCTCGTCGGTCGCGTCAACGTCATCGAGAAAGTAGCCTATTGCCTTCATGTTTTGTTTGTACGCAGAACACGCGGAGACGTGATGGTCCATCGAACCACAGTTAGCACACGACCTCCTCTTATCCATATCATCGCGAGGTTTGTACCAAGTGGAGTTCGCACCAGTGTTTGTCCCGCTGTAGTTACCATAATTGCTGTAACGGTTCTGCGCCCTCGGTTTTATAAGTAGGTATTCGCGTGACTTCATACGCAAATCATCGGGCGTGGGTACCTGGTCTAGTGACAGGGTGAAGTGTGTAGCCAACATCGTCTTCAACTCCTCACTTTTTACTCCGTCCATGAATTTCGAGGCAATCGCCAAGTTTCGCTCGCAAATCCTCTCATCGGGGTTGCTTCTCCTCCTAAGCAACTCAAGGTCGTCCAAAAACTTATCTATGGACTCGTCATCTCTTTGACGCCTCTTTTCGAACTTCACCATAGCCTGGTGTCCTTGTACTCCCGAGCCGAAACGATTCAGCAGGATGTCGAATATCTTGCGGGCGCTGTCTCTCTCATTGGCTCTTTTCGCCATTACGCAATTTAATGCAATACCCTCAAGGTTGCTCGTTAGCGCGCTGCATTCTTGTTTCTTGGAGAGATTCTCTTCCTCAAAGTGTAACTTCATCACCTCTATCCAAGTATCAATACAGCCGTCGGACTCATCTTTGTATGACTTCGGCTTTTTCAGCGTGCTTCTTGACCTCTCTCCTCTCTCGGTTGACTTCGAGAGTTTGGTGATGAACGTTTCAAGAGATCTGTTCAGGGGCTCGAACATCGAGGCATACATCGTTGTGTCCTGTGAAACTGTAGTCAGATCTGGTACTGAACTGACTTGTGGCACAGTTGGCGATCTTGTCTCTTGGGTAGCATCTGCCTCAGGCGGGACTGGGTTCGTCCAGCCAGGCCTCGACGGGACTGCCCTTGGCCGCTCCTTGTTCCCAGGTTCGTAGTTCGTTGTCGAGCTCCGCTTAGCCCTGGCATTGCTGCCCATGCGTTCCTCATCATTTGCGTGTCGTGAGCGCTCCCTTGGGTCGGAACTCTCCCCCCAAGTGCTCCCATTCAAGACCGCGTCAAGCTTCCGCATCATCAAGTCAGATTTGGCTTCCAACCTCTTTTCCAGGCCAGTCATCGTTTGGGCATAGGTGTTATCATGATCATTCAATAATCGCTCGATCTCTCTTGTCATCCTAGCCTCTCTTTCCTCTGACTCTTTGTTTGCCTGTGCCAGGCTCTCGGCCACGCATTGATCGGTGTTACGAATCAATTGAGCCTGATCAAACTTAGCCTGCGACTTCACGTGCGTTATTTCGTCTCTCAACTTCTCTCGACTATGTTGAGCTTTCTCGTCGACTTGATCTATCCTCTTGTTCATGTCCCGTCTCAATTCGTCCAGGCCATTCATCACACCAGCGAACATGTCACTTATGTCACCAGCTGCCCCCAACGACGGAGTTAGCCCTAGAGAAGACGAGGTCAACTGCGGTTGTAGCCTAGTACTCGATGATGCACGCCTTTTTGCTTATGCATCGACGTCATCAGTCTGTCAAACGTTGATGACGCTCCCATCGTTATCCCATCTGACATAGGCCTGGTCGGCGAGGCAGAAGACGCCTCCCTGCTCATGTCGTTCCTTGGGCACGGTGTGAAGTTCACATCCGGATGGGTTATTTCCGGTTGGTCGTAGCTAGAGGACAGACCTTCGGCCTGTAACGACGTCATGCGCTCATCGTACAAAGACCTCCAACTTTTCTTTGCCTTTGAGAACGTTTGCTCTTCACCCGGACTCATACTCGACATCATCGCGTTCTTGCTCTGTTTGGCCAAAGATGAGTGTGTACTTGTCGGATGTGAAGGTTCCTTTCTCCATCTATAGCTCTTAGTCTCTGATTTAGACATTCCCCTGTTTAACACTTCTTCCCGAGGTTCGACCTCGGGACGCTCCGAGGTCTCCTCTGTCCTTTCGACTTCCTCTCGTTCGAGGACCTCGTCTGGCTCAAAGTCGGGTCGAATGATCGTTCGCTCCCCCTCGTCAAAGGGATCCACCAGCGTTTCGCTCGCAGGCTCGGCCTCGGCGCTCCGCCTTTGATTGCCATCGAGGTTCTTCTCGCTCCTTAATTTCATTTCGGTCACTGAAAGATCAGGTTGACCTTTAATCGACTCGTCTTCAGCAAACGCGTCGGAAGCGCTGCTAAATGAGGTTTGACTACGCCTGGTTCTAAATTTTCGCGTGCTTCCCCTGCTTAGCCTAGGAATCTTAGTGGTCGATCCTAGTGAGTCCCTACGCTGCATACTTTTCAACAAAATGAAAATATTCGTAATCCGATTTCAATGCAAACGTACTACAAACAGGATCTAGTTAAATCACTCAACGCTGCCTACTCGATTCTGTTAGTATCAAAATTTCTCTTAGATCTCTTACGATTAAACTAGTAGCTTAGCTAAGGTTACACACAGAGTCTACTCAGTATTGATCTAATGCTAACCCAACACTGTTGTATGGTATAACAATATCACAAAACTTACATAAAATATAAAAAACACACAAAACACAATCGATAATCCGATAAGGATATCCTACAGGTGACAGCGACCTTTTGTCAGTATCAATTTACGGCCACTTTCTAATCAAGTCACTGCGTTGTTAAAATCAAACAATCTTTAATAAAAAGCAGTGATGATTCAGGAAAAGATAAATAAAACTTAGTCTTAGAGAAAAAGACTTCCCCCAATCGGAACGATCCGAAAGATCAAAGCCCAGGACACAATCTTCTCAAGTGGGTGTGTATCTGCCTAATACACCCACCGAGGTTTTCTTTTAGGTGTCCTGCGATTGCCCGAGCTGTCCTACTAAGTAGCTCAAGGCAACCTCTGATCGAAAATTCGTAAAGTCTATGAAAAAGCTCTCCCACACTCGGACTGCTCCAAGTGCACGAGAGTAGGGAACGATTCTTCTTCTCAAGTGGGTGTGTATTTGCCTAATACACCCACCGAGGTCTTCTTTTATTTGTTCCCGGATTGCCCGAACTTTTCTATTAAGTAGCTCAAGGCAACCACACGACCAAAATCACAATCAAAAAAAAATTTCTTTGTTCGGGTACTTCTGATACACCCAATGTAGAATCCAAATTGATCACAAATTTCCGGGTCAAAATGGTTCTTATGATCCTGATCAGTACGCCTAATATCCTAATATGCTCCTAATTAAATGGATATTTTCCGTTTCCCAAATTGCCACAGGAGGTTTACTCAAGTCTCCAACAAGGAAACTCGTTAGAAGGTTTAAGACACTCCGGAGGGTTACTTCGGAGGGTACCTTAATCACCCAAGTCACTTCGGAGGGTACCTTAATCCCCCAAGTCACTTCGGAGGGTCCCCCCTTAAATCTACTAAGGAGGGTCAATAAGATGCTTAATATGCTCCGGAGGGTCGCTTCGGAGGGTACCTCCAAAATTTTCAAATTTTTTGATCTCACTTAGAAGGTTCTCCCACTAGCTTCAAAAAGCGTCAAAACAAGCTAAAAGCTCTAGGGGGGGGGTGTTTAACCTCTTTGGGTGATTTCGTGGAAATTTTCCACTAAGGAGGGTCGCTAAGGGGTTTAGCTGACTCCGGAGGGTTACTTCGGAGGGTTCCCCAAAAATCGAGAAAAAAGGTTATATAACCGCAGTAAAGCCTCTGAGAGCGGTCTACCTGGCTTAAAGCTAGGTTGGCTGACTCGGTCAACCTTCCCAGTAGGATAAAAGGTGATTTTATTAAAATTTTATGCCGCTCGGAGGGTTTCTCGTGATATGGACCCTCCGAATCAACAAATTCTGAAAAATTTTTCTTTTCCGAAATAATCAACCCAAAAACGGTTGCGATTCGGAAAAGTGGTCAAAAACGTCGACTTATGGTACCAAAATTATCCCGATAGGATAACTAGTCTTTGAGAAATCGCCGAAAACGCGTTCGTCAAAATGGCCTTTTTTCACTACCTATATAGGTTCTGAAAGACTTTTTCCGCAATTCCGGTCGAAAGTGCCTAAAAATACTTGAAATGAGCGTAGTAGCCCAGCCCTTTACGGCACTGGAATAATGCAAAAAACCAACCAAAATTGGTTTAGAAACAAAAATTTGGCCAAAACCTATCAAATTTGGACCCTCCGGTTCCTTCCTTTTCCAAACCTTCAGCCGTTAGCTCTATCCACGGAGCTACTCGGAGGGTTACCCAAAAATTTGTCTATTAACCGAGCACGTTATGCTAGCACGCTCCTAACGCAAAAAATTTTATTGCTCTAACTCTAAAAACTCAAAAACTCGATCCCCAAAACAGATTGACAAAATACAGAAAATTATCAAAATTTTGATCGAAAAATTTTCGTTTTTTCTAACTTTTACTGAGTCTTTTCTCACGCGGTTTCTTTAGTTAGGGGGATCGAACTACGTAGCTACTCCCTATATAAAAGCTTTTTACCTATCGGAAAGGCTCGAATATCCAAAAATTTGGGGGGTCTACAGTTTGGTCGAAAATCGGTATTTTTCGACAAAAAATGGGTGTTTCTTGGGTCTAAATAGGAGATAAGTAATATATAATAAGGATATTAATCTATTAATAGTCGTTAATGAGTAGTACTATACCCTCCTTTGCACCAAAATACCCGAGTTAAGACCCTTAACTCGGAAATTTGTAATCGATGGAGGGTACAATCGGACCGCGCCAATCGTGCCCCCCACCACTTAAGTTTTAATGAAATAGTACCCGAACGATACTAAAATTGCTTCAACGATACCCATTAGTCGTTGCGGATGTTGCCCCTGATGACCCTGTTGAGTGTGGAACACGTCGGTCAGCTTGCCACTCTACCCTCCGGTCACCGGCAAAATCACCATTAACGTGCTTAAACACTCAAATTACACTCGAGGGAGGGTATCCAACCCTTCACCAAAACATACAATCTTTCTATCAGAAACGATATAAATCAATCAGAAACAACAACAAATAGGATGGTCAGATCACATCTCGTCCGGAAACAACATATAAACTGTCACTTTATGTTTTTTACTGTTTTTGGTCTTTTTTGGATTTTTTACTGTTTTTTGTACTTTTTTGTTTTCAAATAAATTTATTTTTGGCTTTTTCTTGGTTATACACTATTTTTGTTTGGTTTTACGCTTTCTCTTTAATTGTTTTTGGTCCCGGGACCTTGGGACAAGCGGGCTCATGACTTCCCACCTAACCCTCCGGCCCCCGGACTTTTCGGTGTTAACTAAGATAAAAAGCTAAATTGTACAAGACGGAGGGTACGCACCTTCCCCCTAGTACAAAAACGGTCATTAAGGCCTCTAACTCGGGCATACGCCCGGAGCGGAGGGTTCGTCGCTGAAACGCTTGCTGATCATGATGGTTTCATGCCTTTAACAGGCCCACCCAGGAGCGCCATAAAAACGTCTATGTAACATTCGCCCAAATATCACACAGCGACGGAGCGTAGAAAAAGTACCTATTAACGACTGGCAGGCGTCAGTTACCTTAATTCTACTCGTTTTTCACCGTCTCGACCTTGCCAGTTGATTTTCTGGTCTGTTTAGGGCAAAGTAAAAAGTTACCATTTTTAGGCCATCAGTCAAACGACTTTTGATCAGCTTTCGTTTACATGCGAACACAACCACATAGCTGAGTCTCGGATCCTCAGACTACGTGATTGTCATTAAAAACACGGCTCGAACAACCTATTTTATTATGTTTTTGTGTGACAGTTCTATATTAAATCCATTTGAGATGGATTGACCCTTTCCTTTTTCTATCTACTCATGTCATGAAATATCAAATAATATCGGTGTTAATTAAGATCTAGGACATTACAGCAGCTGTTAAAGTTAGTTTTCACAGTCCCTTCACATAGACAGTCTCTGGGGGACCAAGCCTCCGCTCCCGTGATTTTCTTGAGATAACGCTCTTATCTCTTATATTTCGTGTCCCGGGAGGGTTCCGTGGTATAATTCTCTCCCCCACTGAAGCCTCCTTCTCCACAAATATTCGTCTCTAAGGTTCTTATCGTATGTTTTTGCCACGATAAGAGGCTTCGCAATTTTCCGTCTCTTGCACGACTGTTCTTCACAATATTTGTCGTTGTTCTGGTTTTCGTCACTTTTTGGTCAAAATGGCCGTCTTTTTCTATTTCTCAGAAATGTTCACTCTTCAATCGAAATTTTAAAAATAAAAATTCTAGAACATTCTGACCCTCCTTCGCAACACTTTTTTGTTCATAAGGCCTTTAGTCTCTTAATTTCACGTCGCCGGAGGGTTGTGCTGTGTCATCTGGCAGAATGGCACAATAAAGACTCCGGTGTAGTTTTTTAAATTATTTACCACCGTTACTTAATGAGTCTAAATTGTATTTGCAAGGTCACTTTTATTTCCACTGGCTTGAAATTCAACAGGTTGGAGAGAGATGTTGGAAAAAATAAACAATGAAATCTGGGAGTTTGAAAATTTTTGTTTCGCCTTTGGTGTATAATTTGTCTAGTGACTTCAATTGTGTTTTTATTTTGACTAATATGTCTTATTCGATTTAAATCTTGTTGTAATGTAGGGGGACAAATTATATGTTGGTTCACCAAGGGATGCTTGTCGCTGAACCGGTTCTAGTGGTTCGGATAAGCGGGCGTGTCGTTCTTCGAAAGTGTACGGGATATCTTAAAAAAAAAATGCGTGTGGATGTTTGGGGGTTTTGGGTAGTTGTAGGAATTATTGGGTTTTCGTGGGAAGATGTCGGTGAAGACGGTTTCGGTGGTGGTTGGTTAGCAATTTTGGAAATGTGTGCGATTAATCTGTTTTTAGTGGGAAGATTTATGTTTACTGTAAAATTCTTCGATGAAAAGAATTAAAAGGATTGTTGCTAAGGCGAACGTGACTATTGCCTTTTTTACACAATTGCACGTTGTCAAAATGATGATAAAAATGTGATGAAAATTGGCGTCAGTAAAAAAATATCTGTTCTACTAAAAGTTGTTCGTATCATCTAAATAGAATTTGAATTATCGTACCTGTGAATGTGGTCAATGACTTGGGAAAGTTGTAGATGTATTTCAAATAGGGAATAGAGATTTTTTTAAAAAATTGCACAGAATTATTGAAAGAGTTATTAGAGCTACAAACGTTTCAATAAAAAATATTAGCGAAAGTTTAAATAGAATAAAAATTTTTAAGAAAAGGTTTATGATTATATTTTTTAGAGTATCGACTGTTAAAAGAGAAGCATTTAAGAAATGATTAGTTTTTCGATTTTTTTTTTAATTTCTTGGGCGAAATTTAAGTGTGGTCGGATTATTTAAGGATTTTTTGACAAGTGGTTTGAGTTTTGTTAAAAATTGTTGGAGGCTAATTTTATGGTGCTCGGGAGATCTTCTTTGCTTTAATTTTATTTGTTGGGAAATCAGGGATACTTTTGAAATATTTGTATTTTAGGCCAAATTACCATGTTCCTTTTTTACTTCAGGCTAATTTGTCATTTTTGGTTGGAGGGTTTTTGAGGTCTAAGTTGGAAAAATATAGTTGATCTCTGCATTTTTAGATATGGGAGAGTTGTAATATTATGGTGGTGTTTGTTTTAGTTGTCAAGTTGTAGCAAGTTGCTAATTTTTGACCTGGAGGTTGTCAAGTTAGAATTATAGATATGCCTGATAAAATCTGTCGGCTAGTACGTTTGTGTTAGAAATATTGAGGGTGACGGATTTAAGTGAAAACTAATGGCTGAATTTGAACTAGAATTGTTGCGTATGTTTCAGATGTTAACTTGAAAATGTGAAAGTTCAAAACTATTGAGAAATGTACAAATAATTGATTTTAAAATAAAAGTTGTTTTTGAAATTCAACTTTCTTTAGTATTTTAGAATATGGGATGAATAATTTGTAATTTTTACGTTGTTGATTTCTCAGTCCTAAAGATTCTCAAGGTTTTGATATTTCTTTTTGTTCTTGCGGTAAGTTTTTCTATCATTATTCTGTTTTATCTTTATTTTTTGAGATATATTTGGGTCTAGTGTTTTTATATTTTTATGAGTTGTGCTTTGTTTTTGATTTTGTTTATGATAAATTTCATCATGTACACTTGTTTCTTGTTCTGTATGTGTAATGTTTTGAATAACTTTTAAACCTGTATAAGAATTCGCGTAATGCGTAGTAAGGTAATAAATTGTTACGATGTTGAACAACTTTTTAAGTTGATTCTGTGAGTTTGTATGTTACTTCAGTGGGTTTGGCAATTATTCGGTATGGTATTTTTTGAAATGGTTGTACTTTTTAAGAGATTCCTTTTTGGGTATTGAAATAAGGTAATAAGACAAATGCCCCATTGTTTAAATCTGTGGCTGGCATAGAACGTGAATTAATTTGGTTGTTAATTTTTTGCCTTTGTAACAATTTCTTTGTTACTTTTTGGTAAATTTCCTTGTGCTTTTCATATCTATTTAAAATCTATTCGGTATGTGCGCCGGAGGTTGATTTGAGATTTTGTGGGTGATGAAAATGATCTTCATCAAGTGTGTAATGGTAGAATATAGCAAATTGAATCTTTGCAATGGTTTGCAAGGACCTTGTGCGTTTTTCTGAGCATTTGCTGTGAACATAATTGGTTTTCTTGGTTTTTGATTAAAAACCATTTCATATGGTGACATTCCTAAAGTTGTCGTTATTAGTGAATTGTTTGAGGGAAATAATTTTACACCTGCTGAACATTCTGTGTATCGTGTATCATTTCCATTAATGATACATCTAAGAGCGTCTTGTAATGAACGGTTCCTACCTTCGACTAAATCGTTTGACCAAGGTGCATGAGATGTACGTGGTTTATGTTTAATGTTGTATAAGTGGCATAGTGTGATGATTTCATTATTAAAAAATTCTGTACCGTTGTCTATGACCGTTGTTAGCTATCCAGTGTTCGTAAAGTGTTGTGTAAGCAAATGAAGCGTTACAGTGTGGTACTGGGTTGAGCGCTACATAGTGCGTGACTGCATCAACAATGATCATAATGTAGGAATTTTCTTCAGAGGATGGTGAAATTGGTCCTTTTGTGTCGAATGAAATTCTATAGTTGAAATATAAACCTTGTTCCTTTAAATCTTGTTTCCATGCTATTTGTTTCGATTTGGATAAGTTTTGTTCAATTGACATATTTTACAATCATTGCATAAAACTTTTATCCAAATTAGGGCGTTTGGAAAATAAAAACTTTGTATGAAGTTCGAGTATGTTTTTTCTGATCCTGAGTTTCCTTTTGTATTTGTGTACGGGAGATGTTGAATGCTATCATTATCATACTTAAGGGGAGACAGGGGACTTTAGAATCATCTAATTGATATTCTAAAAGATCTGTATTTTCGTTTATTGTTGTGTTATCAAATTTTCGGAAATATCGGAGCAGTGTTTTGTTTCCTAAAAATGTGGTATCAGCTTTTGCTGGTTTTGTTTTATTTTTGGGGCATGATTTGAGTTGTCTAACTACTGGGTCGAAATTTTGGTATTGTTTGAAAAGTTCAAGTGTACTTTTTTCTGTTGGTGAGAGAAAACTATTATCAATTTCTAGTTTTGATAGGGGAATTCTGTCAAGTGATTTATGGAGGTTAAAAACTTGATTCATTGCGTAGTTTGAATCATTTGTTTGCGGTCCTGATAAATTTATTTCATCGGTCAAGTTTTCTTTTTCAACTAGTGGAATAAAGTCTTTTTATGCGGTTGTTGTTTTAATTTCTTTTGTTGGGTTTCATTTTTTATCCATTGTGAGTATGGAATTGGTTTAAAGGTAGATGTACCTAATAAATCAACTTCATAGTGATTATTTTGGCTATCTAGGTAGAGTGTAAAATGTTGGAGATTGTTTATTTGTGATTGATCAATGTGAGTTTTTAATGCGTAATTGCATTCTAATCGGGGTGATGTTCCATCTTTTGCGAGATAGAATTTTGTATTTTGTGGTATTTCAACTGTATTTTTTCGTGTAAGTAGTTCAGGTGGTGTTTTCAGACTCAATGTATCTGGTAAGGCAAGGTTTTTTTCCTGCTCTCCAAACTATATGTAAGTTTGGGAATTTCATTAAATTTAATTGAAATCTATAAAGTCTAAGTTTAGGATTGGATTTTTGTGTGAAAAGAAAAATTAATGGTTTCTGATCTGTAAACAAAACTGTTTGATCCAAGATTCAGAAATTCGTATTCTGTAAGTGTGCATAATATAGCTGTACATTCTCTCATTAGAGTAGAGATTCGTAGCTCGGTTTGTGTGAATAATCGAGAATTTGCTGATATTAAATTCATTTGATTGGTTCTACTATGTGATTGTAAAAATGCTGCGCCGATGCCAAAGTTTGAAGCATCGCACATTGCACAGAATGGTTGGTTTGGATTTGGAATTGTGAAATTTGTTCTGTTAAAAGTTTTTAAGTTTCTTCAAACCGTTTTTGATGTTCAATGGTCCATTCAAAATTATTTTGTTGTCTGAGGATGTTATAGAAAGGTCTTAAGTATAATTGCATTTCTTTAAACATATTTACTTAAGAAATTCAACATTCCATAGAATTCTTAGATTTTTTTCTTTCTGTGAATTACTGTGACCGTATCGTCGGCAATTATTACACCACTTTTTGAAAGATGGTTTATCTTTAAAGTTTGGGTTCTTTTCATAGATGTTTAGAATTTCAGTGAATTTTTCAGTCAGATCTATATCTGATTCTTGTATGTTTTTTTTGTGTAGTATTTTTTTCGATCCGATTAACATACTGTAGTTTTAAATTTTCTGTTTCTTCAAGTTTCATTGTGACTTCTTATTGTTTTAGTTTATCCTTAATTTTCTAAAATCTAATTCTGGTTCTCGAATTGAGGAAGGATGAGATGCTCTCTTTTTTATATTTTTTTTCCTTAATTGATTTGTTAAGGTCATCATTAAAATTTCTATCATTTTTGTGTTTTTATAACCATTTGTATTGAGTGAATATGCTTTTCGAATAGTGTTTCGATTCGAACTGCTAATTGTTTGATTGTTTCACTTGTTTTCAATCTGCGAATTTCGCTGCATAAAACTCTTTGATGTTGTTTGTTTTTTTCAGAATCAAACATTTTTCAAAATTCTTGTGTGAATCTTTTCCAATATGATTTTATGTATTTGGTAGTACTGAAAACCATTTTTGAGCTGCGCCATCTAGCGTCGTTTGTATTAATACCGTGTGTATCCAATTTTGATCGAGTGGCGTTTTAATTGGTTCGGGTCTATATTTAAAATTAAATTTGCTGTACTGCATTTAGGTAATCTTCTACTGATTATTCAGGGTCTGTTCCTGTGAATACCATTAATGATGTATTGGATGTTATTGACAATCCTCCCATTAGATATGGATTCATCGTCATTTGGAGTGACTCTGCCGCGTTTGGTATTTGCGAGATATTTGTGAGTTGAGTTTTTGTTATTTGATGTTGTTGTAGGTAACATGGTAGCGGTATTTCATTTTGCATTTGAGTTATTTAATAGGAATGTTTAGTCATTGGGTTTTGTGATTGTATATGTTGAAAAGATTGTGTGTTAATTGAGTTTTGTATATGCATTGGTTGTTGATTCTCCATATCTGCTGGATTTTGTGGGTAAATCTTCATGTTTTGGGATGGTTGAGATCGTCGCGGTCTTTGTTGAGTCTTTGTAACTGGCAGATGATAAGTAGTTTGTGTAATAAGGAGTTTGTTGTTCATTCCTGTTTTGTTGAAAAAATGGGTAATTTTCACTATAATCCTGTGGAGGGTATGGATAATCTTGCAAATTTACTGAATTGGTCGAAGTATTTGGAGGATTCCAAAAGCGAGAACATGCGTGGTTTTGCATGTTGTTTCGGGGGGGGGGGAGGCTTGATTTGCTTTTGGTGGATTTACATATTTATAGTTGTGTTCTGCAAAACCGTTTATTGAGAACGTTTTTCGTTTTTTTTGACGGTTTGTCATTGGTCTATATGTCTGATAGTCCATATGTGAGTATTTTGGAGCAACATGGGTTTAAAGGTCAATTGTAAGGTTACTTGTGGTAGTGTTGATTTTTTATTTCCCGGTGTTGTGAGATTTGGATGTATTGGTGAGATACATTGTTGTGTAGTTGTTACTGTTATTTGAACTATTTCTTCATCTATGAAATGTGATGGTGTTTGAGAATCTTGTTGTGTAAGATTTCTTGTTCCATTGAGTTTTTCATGATGTATAACTGTTGAATTTAAGCTGTTATTTTGTGTATCAGGTAAAAATGAATTATAGTTATAGGGTGTTGCATCAATTGTTAGTGGTATTACTTTTACATGATCTTTGTGAAAAGATATTGTACTTATTGCTTGACTTGAAATATCTACTGGAAAAAATAAAAACGCTGGATGAGACCATTCAGGGTCCAAAACGTAATCTGATTGATCTGCAATGACAATGTCGTCATTGGTACTTTGGGGTCTAGAGGTTTTTCTTGCTTGTTCAGTTAAGTCGATATTTTGTGTAAATTAATCAATTGTAAAGCATGCTAGTATGTTTTGTAGATCATGTTTAGTGTTTTGTGAGACACCATTTGGTAAAGTTTTTACGGATTGCGTATAAAAATGTTGAAAATGCGGCGATTTCGTTTCTTACATCTGTGTGTTTTGATGTTTGGACTGGTGATTTACTTTGAGCTTCTGTTCTTTCTAATAAAGATAAAAAATTATATATTATTGCAAAAACTTCGTTAGTGAATATTGTGTTTGCTCTCTGTGACTTTTGATATTGTATGCTTTTGATATATTCTGTGAATACTTTTGAAAATTCTAAATCAATATAGTCTGTTTTGATAACATATTTAAAATGAAATCTTCTTGGTGTACTGATTTCTATGGTGTAGATTCCGTATTGTTGTGTTAGGTTATATATTTCTTTCAAATAATGTTCTATAATTTGTCTTTTGATTTGTATATCTGGGAATTCTGATTTGCAGGGACTGATTCTTTGTTCAAACAAATTTACGAGTAAAATTTAGCAAAATCGTGTTTGTCCTTTATCACTGAGTGAACTTATAACAAAGGGAAAAATCTGCGTCTTCGTCTGGACTTTCGTCACTTTGGGTGTTGCTCATTTTTTCGTTTGATGACCGTTATTACATAAATATCAAAATGTCTAATTGGTTGATTCCAAATGTATAGATGTACTGGTTTGTGTTTATATTTCTTTTTTATTCTTATTTTTCCTTTTTTTTTGATGAGTTTTAAGTTATTTCTGAATCTGAAAAATTAAATTGATCATGGATTGGGCATTTTTTATTCACTTTTGAATTTATATAGTGCTTTTATTTCGTAAAGTCTTTAAATTTTTATAGTGCGTCTAGACTACTGACTTCTGATTCGGAGAAGGCATTTCTATCTTTTGAAAAACTTTTTCGCGTTATCTGTCTTTGTTTACTTATAATTTTTCTTTTTATTGTTTGTCTTTCTATTCGAATGTATCCAACTGTTTGTGTCTGCGGGGTTTTTACAAGATCATATTTTTGGTTGTCTATTTCAAAATTTTGTAATACGATTGTTTGTTTATTTTCTAGATTTTTCAATGACATAAGGTTTCGGATGAGCGATGAAAGAAAATTATTAGTGATTTTAATCTCCTAGACTGTTCGATTTTTTTGGTTAGCTTAACCTGGGTCTTTTTGTTCAGGGTTGGAGAGAAAAGTATATCGATTCCGAAGAATGATTTTTATTTTATCGTGACTAGTCTAAGTCAAGGTGTTAACTTACTTAACCTTACTTAGGGGTAGTAATTATGTACAAGGGTTGGAGAATCGTAAATCGATCCACAAGGTTCAGGTATAAGTAGAACGCAAATAGCTCGTTAGATACTATTTTAAACTTACTAAGTTTAAGATTTATCATGGGTTCAGGTAAGAGGAGGGTTCAAGTGATGGATGATTAACCGAAGTTCTTCACTGTTTAGCCTAAATTGAAGGGTTAGTGTGATTGTAAAATTTATATTAGTCCTGGGCCTTTTGAAAAGGTTGGGTAGTGAGTCGACGTCTGAGGTCGTTAGACACTTGATAAGTAGATGGGCGAGAACAAAAATGTTCTTTTTGATCCAGGGATAAGCCTTGATGATCAGAACTTAAAATTTATAAGGTAGAAAATTGATTTAGATCCAAGGAAAGCCTTGATGATCTGGTTTAAGATTCAATCAAATTAAGTTTAAGGGATATAAAATTTAGGATAAGCATTTGAAATAATTTAAATTTATTTGGTAAAAGGTTCTAGTTTTTGATGATATTAGTTGATTTATGATTGCTGTTATGTTTAGGTGATGAATCCGGAGCAACAGGATGATTCATATATACTAAAAACTTATTGTCATGCTACTAATTTTTATTTTCTTTTTCAATAAATATTTTTTTCAAGTATTTTTTGTATATTAAAGCAGAATTAGAGAGAACAATTTGAGATGTTTTTATCAATCGTTATTGTACAAAAATAATTTTATCTACCGCCTGAAATAATCATTGAAGATTTCCTTCAAGGATTTTTTGTTTGCAAATGAAAATCTAAATTCATTGCTAGTAAGATTCTAAATAAAACAGTTTGTGTTGGTGTTTGCCGTACGATCATGGAAATAAATGGTAAGTTTCTATGTAGCCGTATGTCGTCTCTTGTTCGAGCTCTTTTTCCAATACCGGTCAGTTCTCGTATTGTGCGGAATAGCGGCTCTGATCTGTTGAGTCGTAGAGACATTTCATTTAAGTTATTGTCGCGTAACATTTTGAAAATGTTTTGTCTATCTTCTAATCTATTTTTGGTTAATTCTTAGCTATTTTGTTTTTTAAAGTTTTTATTCGAGACGTATAGTCGCACCAGATGAGTTAATATGTTAGGTGTATAACTAATAGAGTAATTTTGGATAGGTTACACCGTCTACTCGTCACGCTATCCTATTTTCGTGCAACTTTTTAGTCTACTACCGATCCTAATCTTACTCTTATATCTACTAGTATAAGGTAGAAAAATGATTTAGATCCAAGGAAAGCCTTGATGATCTGGTTTAAGATTCAATCAAATTAAGTTTAAGGGATATAAATTTTAGGATAAGCCTTTTGAAATAATTTAAATTTATTTGGTAAAAGGTTCTAGTTTTTGATGATATTAGTTGATTTATGATTGCTGTTATGTTTAGGTGATGAATCTGGAACAACAGGATGATTTATATATACTAAAAACTTATTGTCATGCTACTAATTTTTATTTTCATTTTCAATAAACAATTTTTTCAAATATTTTTTGTATAATAATGCAGAATTGGAGAGAACGAATTGAGATGTTTTCATCAATCGTTATTGTACAAAAATAATTTTATCTAGCGCCTGAAATAATCATTGAAGATTTCCTTCAAGGATTTTTTGTTTGCAAACGAAAATCTAAATTCATCGCTATTAAGATTCTAAATAAAACAGTTTGTGTTGGTGTTTGCCGTACGACCATGAAAATAAATGGAAGGTTTCTATGTAGCCGTATGTCGTCTCTTGTTCGAGCTCTTTTTCCAATAACGGTAAGTTCTCGTATTGTGCGGAATAGCGGCTCTGATCTGTTGAGTCGTAGAGACATTTCAATTAAGTTGTTGTCGCGTAACATTTTGAAAATGTTTTGTCTATCTTCTAATCTATTTTTGGTGAATTCTTAGCTATTTTGTTTTTTTAAGGTTTTTATTCGAGACTTATAGTCGCACCAGATGAGTTAATATGCTAGGTAGAGTAATTTTGGATAGGGTACACCGTCTACTCGTCACGCTATCCTATTTTCGTGCAACCTTTTAGTCTACTACCGATCCTAATCTTACTCTTATATCTACTAGTATCAGGGTGTTTAACTAGTCTCTGCTAGGCTCAATAGATAGAGTATACCGGTTTTATTGCGGCTGCGGAAGTTTTCTTGGAGAGTTAACTAATTTCTATGTTAAATTCAAATCTCTCTGGTGCTGAAATTACAAGTAACTTCAGCACTTACAAATAAGTGGGTTGTTAGTTAGATGGATTATGATTGGTTAGTATTAAATATTTTACAGTGATGAAATGTCTATGTCTAATTTATATCTTTTAATAAATTCTAGTTTAGATCAGGTTCCAACAGTCTGTAGAATAATTAGTTTTTCAAACGTCAGAAGCAACAACAGCATTAGATGAACCTGACGCAACAATAGTAACAGCGTTTGTTGGAACGAGACAAACAGTGAAAAAAAATTCATGGAAGTTTTGTAAAAATGTAACTTTGACAAGGTCTGAAGTAGTTTTTGTTGCGCAAATGGTAGTAATTCTAATTTAACTAAATTTCTTCATTCTCAAACTTTCTTTCACCTAATTAGGTTGCGGAGAAACCTCAGTTCGGTTCTCGATTTTATCAGTCTTGGTTGCTTACGTACTACCAAACACAAGGATAGGAATCAAAAGGTTGGTTATCGACAAGAATTTTCATGGCGATAGTGGGACATTCAGGATCTGGTAAAACTGAGTGAATTTGAAACTTTTGATAGGGAAAAATTTTTACCCTAAGTTTGGAACCATTCTACATCTTTACAAAGAGCTGAAAACTGTTTTCTCAGAAAAAGTGTCTTCTCGCGAAGTGAATGAAAAGTTCATGAAATTCGACGGACTCTAATCTGTGAGAAAATTAGAAAATGTTCTTCTAGATTTCGATGATTCATGTGAAGACATCTATAATGACAAGGAATTTGTTAGGTTGGCGACGGCGGGTAGACATAGAGGGATAGATGTAATATATGTTAAGCATAACTTGTTTCAATAAAATCGATGGTCGCGTACGATTGATTTGAACACTTCACACGTCATTCTGTAAAAATCGCCTCGTGACGTTCAGCAACTAGATCTTTTAGGAAGACAATTGAATGTATCAAAATTTTTGAGCAGTTGCTACGAATTAGCTATCAGAGCTTCATTTTGACTTATTTTAGTCGACTCTGACCCCCGTACATCAGATTGTTTTAGATATTGTTCAAATATCACACGAACTGGGCTAACAGTTTTTTATTTACCCTTATCTGAAGCAGAAACTAATCCAATCGCAAATGAAAAAGAAAAACTTATCTATTCTGCAGCATATGGTACAACTGAAACCTGACCAGCTAGAAAGTTTAACTAGAAAAACTTCAAATCGTGAGATCATAACCAATAGTTGTGAATGTTTGCTCATTGTAGTCAATGGGAACGTACCAGTTAGTTGCAAACATCGAACGATTCGAGACAACATACAAATTTTTAATCACTTCAAAAACCAGTGTTGTCAAAAAAGGTGCGATTATTTTGAGTAAAGAAGGCTTCCATTTGTTTCGACAAAACTTTATTTTTGTTACAAGTACCTCACAACCTATTTATGACTGCTAAAGAATTCATTCCAATTCCGAAACACTTATATGTTAAAAGCAGCCATATGCTGCACGTGTTATTCATGAAGAAATTTTTGAACATAAAAATGCTCAACTATCCCATCTTAACCGGCTTAGAACACAATTACCTCCTCAGACTAGAAAGACTTTTGCAACGAAGAAAACAATTACCGAAAATGTTGAGCCCCAATAGGATTAGCTTAACTGTTAACGGACGATGAAGAAGTACCGGTCGAACGTGATAAGGATGAAATACTAGAAGAGAAACACGATAGAGAGACCGAAAGAAATTTAGAACAGTAACAAGTTTTAGAAGACAAAAAATTTGTTAGAGCAAAAACCGTACTTGAAATTATAGAAAATTCAGAAAGAGTAACCAAAAAACGTGACAATGAGGTGATATACAAAGATAAAGTACCAACAGGATTAAATCTGCAATATTTTTATACGAAATACAACAACCAACGAAAAAATCTTACAATCCAGCGTTCATTAACGTTTTAACTGCTCTCAACTTGAATGAAAACCTGGTAAAAAATCGAAATGCCAAACAAGCGGTTCAGACAGCGTATTTTAACGCTCATGAGAAACGAGGACCCTGACCCTCAAGAATCCGCTCAACATCGCCCCATTGGCAGGAAAAAATAGTGCAAACATTAAGAGAAGTAAAAAACACAAACAAAAAGTCTCAGCGGTAATAGAAAAACCCGAAACCAAAAACTTGAAAAAGAGTCAGTAGAAAGATCTGACTCATATGGAACGCCCCATAACGATCCAGGTTCTCCTGTGTCAGAAAAGTCGAGGGCAAAAACGAAACAATGGGAAAATTACCAAGATTGAAAAGTTGCTGAAAATTAATTGGTAGTGTGAACAACTTGATAAAAGCAACAAATTTGTCGCGAAAGAAAGTTAAACATTTCTTTCATTTTGAAATTGCTTACACGAAATATCGAACTGTCTTTCGAAAAACGCCGCGACTCAAGATCATGGCTTACGATATCGACGAAATCTGGTCATTGGATAAGGCCTTAGTTGATAAACTTGCCCAGTGCAACCATGATGTTAAGTATCCGCTTGTTGCAGTTGACTTCATGTCCGCTATCTCAGTGTGCAACACTTGAAATCAAAGTATGATACTACAACAGCAGAAGCGTTCAAACTAATGGTATTTACAAAACAACCGAAAAAAGTATGGGTGGACAAGGGCACATAGTTTAAAGGGTCCTTCGAACTATTATGTAATAAAAAAGGCATGAAACATATAGCACAGAGAGCGAAAAAAATTCTGCATTCGCTGAGAGAAACATATATTCCTTGAAAAATCTTATTTATAAGTACTTGGAGGATAAATGGATTTATTCATACACTGACAAATTGCAAGTTTTTGTCAATGCAATTAGTTTCAGAACAAATTGTGTCACAAATCTTGCACCAAAAAAGTAACTAAAAAAGATGTTCCTCGCCTGATTTCAATAAGAGCAGATGAGTCATTGAAATTAGTTCGCTGTCCAAAGCCTTATGTTGGTGATTATGTTAGAATCGCCAAAGTAGACATACCTTTTCGCAAATCATGTTCCCCCTTCCTTCAAAATTACGCTAGTTTCATCTGCATCAATGAACGTTTTTAAAGATAACACTCTGGTCAACTGTAAAAATCTCCTGAGTGAAGAAATAAATTTACAAGGTGAATGGAGAGTAGCAGTTTCAGAAACTACCTTCCCTACTCAGATAAACAACTAACTGACAGCAACCTTGAGTACTAGAAAAAAGATCAGGTTACAGCAAGCTTGAAAGTTGAGAAAGACAAGATCTCCGGACCTTACCTTGGAGAAACAGCAAAAATAGCAAAAAGAGAATGTACGAGCATTGATCAAATACTGGACGAGATTCGTCGAATGACAGAGTGGATTACGTAATAGATCCAATAACCAAACATCTTTCCTTATGCCTGCATTATTGGGAAAGTATAACTTTTTGAAGCTCGCAAATTCCTAGTCTACTTGGATTCAAAGGCATCATAGATGGAACTGGTTATCATATAGGTTACAAACAAGGAAGCTCGAAACATGGCTTATTCTCTACCCAAGATCTTTTTGCTGACTATCCCGTTGATGTATGCGTGGGCACTTAGCTTATGTGTATTTATCTGGACTTAATTCATTATTAAATAGTCGGAGAAAAAAAGCACCCCTTTTAACGAGACATTGATACAAATCGTCGAGTGAAGAACAGTTACACATGTACAATTGAACCGAATCGTCGTATAATGTTTAATAGTTTGGTTTTTAAAAAAACTTTTGGTCAACAATACTTGGCCAACAATAGACATGAACAATCTTCAACTAGTAGAAACTAATATCCGTTGTAAACATTCAAAATATCGCTATAGAGGTATTTTTCGGCAAACTCTCCATGCTTTTCAGTACTGAAAAACGATAAAACAATCATAATAGGATCAACCTGAAACCCACTGGTTGCTTTTTGCTCAAGCTGGAGGACATATATTCTTAGCAGATCCTTTAGGTAAAAGATTATGTGATTATCCTCTCGTGTACAATTCACGAAGGAAATCAACTACTGTTGAAAAAACCAACCCAATCAGCTTATTCAGTGTATTGCGGATTTTATTGTATTTATATTGCTAGGCTATAATTACAAACAAATTTCCAATAGGTTCAAATTTAATGATCTTGATTTGATAAAATTTGCTAAAAATATGCTATTTTAAATTAATATGTCGATGTTTTTGTAAAATTCAGAAATTCGTTTTCTTTTTCAAAATATTCTTATGAACAACAAAAATTTCTTTTCTGCATAATTATGTGAATCGCGAAAAATTTCATATCAAGTCCTCTGAAATGCTGAAACATGGCCATTTGAATTAGCGGCAATAGCTAACCCGGCGTTGCTCGTCACTACGCTCCTCCGGAACGCCTCCCTATTGTTTAGTAGCCTTTTTTTGAAAGTAAAGAGAGCCAAAAAAAGCAAAGTTTAAAAATTGAATTTCTTCTCCATGATAAATTTCACATGAAAAGTGTTTGCATCAATTTCCATACAACCATACCAACTTAAAATTATGTCAATTGTTCTAGAAAACTCAGCAGCTTTTTCACCATTCAAAATCATAGTAAAGCGTTCAATTGTTACGTTAGTAACCTTGTCAGTTTGTGATTGAACAAATTTAGTCTGTGAGCCGAAGCAAACTTGAGGCAATCGTCTGCGAACTGGAACACAACTAACGTCTAGGTTGTTGATGGAGTTATAATTCACAACTATTTTCAGTTTTTCCATCAGAGGGCCATACAATTCATAGTTGGATCAATCCAAATTTACGTATTTAAACGTAGAGAGAAGGCAAGGGACAACGAAGGCTTTTGAAGTCATCTTGTTTAGTAAATCGGTAGACTCTTTTGTAAATTCGACTAGCACATGATAATGTTTTTGTTGTCAATCGATTGGTTGCAAAAATCTAATTTTTTCGAATGGCAGCATACCGAAAATATTGCATTTAAAGCAAAGCCAGAGAAGTTGAGAAATATTTGTAATTTTTACGGAATTAATTGAAATAATCAGGGGGTTTCTCATAAATTGCTTCAACCATTGCTTTGAAGGTAAAATGCCTTAATATTTTTACACGACTCGACAGTTCTCATCGTTTTCAGTTTCGCATTCCTTTTCCGAGCATGAAGGTTTTATAGGTTTGTTTTGCTTTTTCTAAGTTTATCAGAAACATCGCAACTTTTTTCCTTTCGTCATTTTTTTAACGTTTGTGTAATTGTCCGCCAAGGAATCGAATTCACCAATTGACAAAGCTTTTCCTTGCCATTACTTGAAGGTTCCCTCTTCGTCTTTTTTGTACATTTTGATAGTTACATAAGTGAGTTAGGACTGGAGTGTATAACTCATAGTGTAATTTCGGATAGGGTACACCGTCTGCTCGTCACGCTATCTTATTTTCGGCCGGATAGATTCGTGCAACTTCTTAGTCTAATACCGATCCTAATCTTACTCTTATACTATCTAGTCTCAGGTTGTTTAACTAGTCTCTGCTAGGCTCAATAGATCTAGGGTATACTGGTTTATTGCGGCTGCTGAAGTGCTCGGGAGAGTCCAACTAATTTCTAAGTTAAATTCAAATATCTCTGGTGCTGAAATTACAAGTAACTTCAGCACTTACAAATAAGTGGGTTGTTAGTTAGATGGATCATGATTGGTTAATATTAAATACTTTACATTGGTAAAATATCTAATTTATCCAATCATAAAATGTAGTTTAGATCAGGTTCCACCCATCCGGGTTTTACAGAGTTTTTTAGAATAGTTCTTCTGCAATTCGAAGGATGGATGATGGACGTTGGTTTTTGGCGAACATCATTTTCTTCCGTTTCCTCTTTGTTAAAGAAGTTCCAGGAAGCTGGAGTTAGAGACATAAGACGTTGTGTCTTCTAGTGACAACGACTAAGTCTTTGCAACAACTCAAATCTGATTTCAGAATGGTTGGCTATGTCAGGTTTTTCTGTTCTGCGTGGAGAACTTCTTTTGTGTCTGATCTAGTTTGGGAATGGCGTGGAGATTGTGCGTGGAGGGGATGCCTGGTTACTCGGATCTGTACGTATACTTGAACATCGAGGTGGTCATTGGTCTAGTTCAATGAAGTCCTTTTCTGCGAAGTCAAGTCGTACTCTAAATCCTTTGAGTTGTGATTATGAGTGGCATATCGATTGTGGTTGGCCATTCTCTCTCGAGTGTAGTGGGGTCGTTTTGTCTTTAGATGTTCGTCCTTGGTGTTGTATTCTGATCTATGTATTGCATAATGTAATTTACATTTTATAAAACATTTATTAGTTTAATAATTTTTAATTATGATTTTTGTTAGTTGTTTTCACAAAAGCTTTTTGTTTTAGTTCGGTTATTTTGAAGAGTTACTCACACTTGAGTAGCTCTTATTAAAAATAGAGGTGTGGTCACAAAGCGTGGATGTAGCACGGTGGGTTAGGCCGGCTATAGAGCATGCTCAGGACGTCCTTCCTGGTGGGTTAGGCCAGGAGTGGGAGTATGATTTCATGCGGTTTTTGTGAGGGGTCCTGTTATGCGACAACGTTTTATGTTGGGTTTGTTGTGGTTTTTCTTATGTTTTGTTGGTTGTGTCCTTTTTTCAAAAATCAAATTGTTCGTGGTATGGGTTTGTCTTTCGACTTTTTTGTGTTTTATTATTTCTTTCTTAGACTTTATAATAGTCTTCAAAAGAATAAATTATCCAGTTTTAAACTGGGTTAATCCGGTTTGGGTACCGTTGGTTTCCTTTTCTTAGTCATGCTGTTATTCTATGATTTGTGGTATTTAGTAAGCTGCGTTGGTTAGTTTTGTTTAGTATATGATTCCTTTCCAACCGGGTTAAAGGAAAGTTTGAAACTTGTTATCGTGTGTTAGAGTTGTTGAGTGTGAAAGCTTGAAACTGAAATTCATTATTTTAAACAATTCTTCGTGGGCGAGCTGTGCGAGTGTGGATAGAATTTCTGTGCGAATGAATGAAAATATCAAAAGGTTAGTACTGCATTTGCATTTTATTAATTTACTGCATAGAATTTGGAAATTTACTGCTAGTTATGGGGGAATTTTAAGTTACAAATTTTCATCATAATTAGATTTACTGCTTGTGGGGAAAATTTTAGAAATGAATTTACTGCATTGGTATTAAATTTATAAATTTATAAGTGTAAGAGATTAATAGAATTTTTGAAATCTGTTTGATTAATTTTGCGATTTTTATTTGTCTTTTGTGGTTTTTGTAGGTGATTGTCGGATGAAGGCTAAAAATCTAAAGAAAACATGGATAAAGAATGGTGAGTTTTTAATATTTTAATTAGTTAGTAATATTCATTTAATTCATACTTACCTGTTAGTCGTCGGGGAAAAAACCGTGGGGGAAGATGTCGTGGATGAGATCGGAAGTTGTTAGTAGTTTAGCTAAGATGCGGATGATATTTTTAGTTTGAAGCAGTGGCCAAAGCAATTGAAGTGCCTTAATGGTGGTTAGTTCTTCAGTGCCAACTGCAAACTCATAAGGTGTGTTTTGGATTAGATTATATAATTTGTGATTGAATTTAGTGTTGTGGATGAATTCTAAAATTGGGATTTCTATTGGTTGTACAAACTCGTGCGGGATAAGGAAGGGTCGGGATTCTTCGGCGTTGAAGGTCTTGGTGATGGGACAGAAGATGTACATTTGGGTTATGGGATCATAATTGCGAAGAATACCATGAAGGTTAGTATCTTTAATGCAATATGTGAAATTTAGGAAAAATGGTGAAGTGTATTTGGAATTAATGAATTGAAAACGATGGTGTGGTTGTCTAGAGGGTGTGTGTAGGTCAAAGTGATTTTGGATGAAGCGATAATAACTATATGTGTGGGTTTGTTTAGTGCGCAACATAATATCGTGTGAGCAGTGTAAATCTCTTTCGTGTGGTGCAAGGAAATGAAAGGTTAGTGAAAATATTTGGAAGCGTTCTTTAAAACTTTCGTATGCTTGTGTGTCTGTTAGTGCTTCTGAAATAATGTGATCAAACTTTCGGTCGAAGATGTTTAGTGTAAATATATATGGTGTCTTGATGAAAAATTTCTCGGTAATTTGTGGATTAGCGAAGCGATCGTCGTCTAAGAATTGATCTTGGTTAGCTCTGATGATGTTGTGATCATAGTATTCGAGTGTATATTCGTTAGCTCTAGGTGCAGTGTGTGTTTTTAGTGATTTTTTATATCCAACGTAAGTAAATTGTCTAGCGGTTAGTGGTGTAGTGAGTCGATATAGCATGTCCGTATTTCGCTCTATATCGATGTGAACGTTAGATAAAGGTAAGCAAAGAGGGTTAGTAAAATGATAATATGAGGTCCAAGAGAGAGTGGGCATTAAAACGTATTCATCTACAAAGTTGCGTGTTTCGTTAGTGTCGTGGGGGGTGTTTAAGGTGTATTGTGGGAATGAGGGTAAGGTGATGGCTAAAAATTCTTTTGTGTTAGTATGCTTGGGGTGGTTGATGTATTCACGGGATGTTCCTGGTTTTGCTGGGAAAGGATGGTTGGGGAACTTTCTTTTAAAAGTGCGGTAAGCTCTATTAGTGTTGAGTGAAGATTCAGTTGATGTGGATGATGGTGCTAATGATTCAGTATAATTTGAAGAGGGTGTAGGGGTAGGGGGGTTGGATGAATTTATTGTGGAGGAGATTTGGTTTATTGTTGGGGTATGGAGGTGGTAGGGTTGTTGTTGAAGGGTAATAAAATTATCTAGATCTGGGGAGATTCGGGGGGTGTCTGGAGAATGAGATGATTGGTCAGAATGAAATGAGGAGTAGGTTGGGGTAACTTGGGAAGCATAAGAGGGTGTGGAAGTGATTGGGTCAGGGTTATTGGATAATATGGGTTGAAAAGGGGGTTGAGAAAAATTAGAAGAGTTATGAAATTTATTGGATGGGGATGGTTCTGAGTCGGCAAATTCATCGGGGGTTTCAATATTCGGGTTATTGAGTTGTGAGATGGAATATAAAACTGAGATGTGTGAATTAGTGTCGGAATTCATGCCTGATGTTACATTACTAGATGGAAAATCGGGTGGCGGAAAAGCAAAAAGTGGTATTATTGGGATTGTAGAGGTATCATTGGTTGGGTGGGAATTTGATCGGTGTAGTGATCCAAGTTGGCGGCTCATCGTGGGCTAAAAAAATGATTATTTTGAGACTGAAAAGCGGTGGTATGGGGTTGTTCAATAATTTGTTCATAAGTATTATCATCTTGTGACTGGTGTGTCATTATATGTTGGATGGGACTTTGTGATGTGGTGAGTCGAAAATTTGGATTATGTGTGATGGCTAAATTTCGAAAATTTCGTGGGACTAGGGATAGTGGATGGTTATTTGGTAGGGGTGGTAATTGTGGTGCCGTTGGCGTTATGTCTACATTGTTATGTTCTTCGTCGTATGTATTTTGTCGTGTTGCTATTTTTGTGTTATATTCTTTTATTTGTGCGTCTAAAAGAATTTTGTTTATAGATGTAGAAAAGATTCCAAAAAATCCTGCAAAGAGTATGCGTGCTACGCTTGCTTGTCTGTTTACTTGTGTGTGTATAGCACATGTGTTGTAGATTCCTTTTAAAAGTGAGAAAAGAAATCCAATAAAGTTAAACATTGCGTATAAAATAGTCAATTTTTCTAAGATGTAGTAGGGCCATCCTAGAAAATCGAGGATCTCATTTTTGAGTGTAACAAAGCTAAAAATGTTAATTGGTGATATATCTTGGGGACGGTATTTTTCACCGTTTAGATATATATAATCTTTAATGTCTTTAAAATATCCGCTATAGTCTTGCGTGTAGATATCGGCAAATCCTGCGGTTTCTGCAAGTTTGCGTAAATTTTGGTCTATTGATTGTCTTTGTATAGTGTCCATTTGTGTTAATAATTCTTGGAATTGTTGTGTTCTAATGTGATGTTGAATATCTGATTTTGAATAGATTCCTATTGATTGTAAGTCTATATTTGGGTTTCGAGCAATAGCGCGAATGCTTTCTGGTGAAAATTTTTTGAGTGATTGCATTAATGTGGGATATGGAGTGAGAAGATAATATTTATTTTCATCAGGGTTTAGTTGTACTACATTGTGGCTGTTTTCTGATCCACATGGGACTGCGGTATCCCAGAAATAGGTTCTTCGTGAAAGTGTATCCACGAAATGTACTTTATTCTTATAAAAGATAGGGATTCTTTTATAACATCGTTTATCTTCAAAAACGTATAGTGGTGATACTTTTTTAGTACAAGTATAAAACCATAAGATGTTTCCTTCATAGTCTAAAAAATTTGATCTATTTCCAGATAATAAGTATCCTGCATAGGGTATTTTTAATACTGCTAGTGCAAGTGATTGTAATATTTGTGTTCGTTCTAATTCGCATAGTTGGTGTAGTGTTTCTAATTCGGAGAGTGACATTTCTTGAAAAATTCGGCTAATTGTATAATCTAGTTTCATATCTAAATGAATATCATAGTGGATATTACCGAAATATGTAGTATTCATTAGTGATAATTCTTGTAAGCGTGTGCTTCTGGTGTCATGGGGTTTTAGATGTCCACCAGGTTGTCCGTTGCTTTTTTCAAAATTAACTGGTATATAGGATGTTCCTTCGTTTGGAGGATGACCTGTGGCATATGGGTCAAGTTTTATTTTTCCAGTGGTCATGTCGAATCCTTTTTCGTATTCAACTAATATTTCAGAGTATTGTGTTTTATGGAGTGGATTTCTATATTTACATGCAAGTTCTGTTTCTTGATATATTTGAAAACGTGTCAATTTATTTTCTATATTGTGTATGTTTCTAAAATTAGTACTTTGTTTTCGTGATGGATGTACTTGTTCATATGGAACTGATTGTATAAAGTATTTTTCGTGAAATTTTATCATACGAGCGTGTATTCTTGCTACTTGAAATGTTGTACATGTATCTTCGGGGAACCAAACAATTGTTGCTTGTGTTCTCGTTGTAGGGTCGCAATAACCTTGATCATTTTTACAAGGTAATCGGATTCCTTGATAGATCATTGTATTATCTGATAAATCTCGTGTGAGTTGTATTTTTTCGAGTTGTATTTTCCAATCGAAAAACATTATTTCTTGGTATCCTTTATTTTTTGTGTCTGCTTTGCAGTTTGATGGGTCATTTATACCAATGTGTGGTATCCAATGTTTATCGTGTAGGTCATAGGTTAATCGTCCGTGTGCGCCGTTATACGGGTATTTATCGTCTAGTTTTATATGTCCTTGGTGTCTTTCAAGTTGTGATTGATGGTACAGAGTCTGAAAAAACTTGAAAGTTAACTAACTTTCTTTCGGAGTTTTTATTTTGTGTGATGTTTAGTCTAAGTAATTCATTTTTACAATCGTCGGGATTGAGATGTAAAAGACGTTCTATATTACTCTGATAGAATGATTCATGGTCAAGTCGGTTTTTGTTTCCGTTCGAGACTTGTGAACAATGTACTTTCTTTTCGGAAAATGTTGCTGTGAATTTATAACCTGTAACTGTTGTTGCTCGGGCTTTTGAATAGAGTGTTGCTATTACATTTGTGGTTTCTATAGCTTGTGGTTCTGTTTCACATTGTGATACTTGATTTATTGCATATTTGTGTAGTGTTTTTTGTTCATTTTCTTCACAATCGTAATGTGTTACTAATAAATCTTGTGGTCCTGTACGAGGGGAAGGGTTTATGTTTTGATTTGAGATTACTAGAAAAAGGAGTTGGAGAAAAATTAATAATTTTAGAATATACATGTGTATGATAATCCTGAGTATGGATTATAAAATGTAATGTAGCCAATTGTGTTTTTTGTATATCTGTCGTATTTGTATATTACTTCAGTAGTTATAAACGGTGGTGGTAGTGATTGAGCTGTTATGTTAGGTGGGTTTAATGGGTAGGGATGTTGGGTAATATTGTTTAACTTAACTGTGATTTCAAACTTTAATTGTAAACTGTTTTGTTGGAGTATTTGAATATTGTGATCACGGATATCGTTGTGAATATCTTGGCGATATTGTAATCTATTAAGTGCCCAGTTATGAAGGCGGTTACTTTCTTGATGTTGTCCAAATAATGGTGGAGGTGCTGTAAATGTATTCCAATCTAGTCTTAAAGGAATATTTATTGATGATTGTTCTCGATATCTGGCGTCGAGATTATTTGGAAAATTTAAGTTAAAAGGTGGTGGTGAAATCTGGCTTATTGATGGTGTTGATGGTAGTGATGAGGATGTTGTTGTATCCGTAGAAATATCTATTGGATCATTGACTATATTTAGTTCACCTTGTGTAAATGAATGTGTTGTCCAATATGGTAGTCGTGATGCCTGGTTTGGGGGGTTAAAGGGATTTTCACGTATTTGTTCAGATGTTGGTGTTGAACCTAAGTAATCTGATGGTAGGCTTGAGGTGCTACGTTGTGAAAGAAGCGTAGGGGTTTCTGGTAATATACCAATGGGGTTTTCTGGAGTGTTTTGTGATGGGGATTGAGGTATATCAAAATGAACTCGGGGAGTTTGAAAATTTCTGTTTCGTCGAGGATGTATAATTTGTCTATTTATTTCGACTGTATTTTGGTTTTGACTAGGATTTCTTATTCTACTTAGTTCTTGTGGTAGTGTTGGGTATAGGTTATATGTTGGTTCGCTTAGAGGTGCTTGTCGTTGAACTGGTTCTAGTGGTTCTGATAAACGAGCGTGCCGTTCTTCAAAGGTGTATGGATTATCTTGAAAAGAAATTCGTGTAGATGTTTGAGGATTTTGAGTAGTTGAAGGTGGTGTTGGGTTATCTTGGGATGATGTCGGTGAAGACTGACTTTGTGACTGTTGGGTAGCAATTTTTGATAGTTTTTTTTTGAATTATTACTTTAGTGAGAAAATTTGTGTTTATTATAATATTCTTCCAAAAAAAGAATTAGAAGGATTGTTGCTAGGGCAAATGTGAGGATTGCTTTCTTTATACATTTACATACGGTCAAAATGAGGGATGATAAGAATGCTATGAAAATTACAAACAATAAAAAAATATCAGTTCTACTGAAAATTGTTCGTATCATTTAGACAAGTTATATGAATCGTACCTGTGGATATAATCAAGGGTTTTGGAAAGTTGGAGAAATAGTTCGAATATAGTGTAGAAAATTAAAAAAATGTTACAAAAAATGATTAGGATTATTAGAAAAGATTCAAGTATATCAAAAAGAAATATTATAAAGGTTTCAAGTATTGTAAAAAAATGTTTAAGATTTATGAGTATTTGAGTAACTGATTGAGAAAAGAGCATTTAAGAAATGATCTCTTGGTCGAATATTTTTTGCTGTTTGAGGCGATTTTCAAGTGTGGTCGGATTATTTATTAGTTTTTTGACAAGTGGGTTGAGTTTTGTAAAAAATTGTTGGGGGCAATTTTCATGGTGATCGGGAGGTCGTCTTTTTCTTTATTTTTGTTTGTCAAATGATCCGGGGTATGGTGAGATTTTTATACTTTAGGCTAATTAAAATGTTCATTTTGTTACTTTAGGCTAAGTTAACAAATTTGTTTTGGGGGTATTCGTGGTCTGAGTTGGGGAAATATTGTTGATCTTTGGGTTATTAGATAAGGGAGGGGTACGGTATTATGGTGATATTTATTTTAGTTGTCAAGTTGGAGTGGTTTGCTTATTTTTGACCTGGAGGTCGTAAAGTTATAGTTATAGATGTGCCTGGAGTTCTATATGATTCGTCTAATTGGTCTTAGTTTGAGTTAGAGAAAGTGACGGATTGGATGAATCCTATTGGTCTATTTTGACTAGAATTATTGCGTACTTGTCAGCATGTTATTTTGAAAAATGTAAATGAAAAATGTTTCGGAGGTTTCAAGATTGTGAAGTATAATGTTAAAATTACTTTTGAAATTCCACTTTCTTTAAAATTTTAGATTGGGGGATGAATATTTTATAGTTTTTACGTGGTTGATTTCGGAGTCTTGTTGTTTTTCTATTTTCTGATTTGTCGATTTGTTCTTGGGGTATTATTTGTTCGGTCATTTTTCTATTTTTTCTTTGTTTTGGGGATTCTTTATGGTTTTGTGTATTGTTTTTGGTGGCGGTTGGTTTTGTGTTTTGATTTTCGGTGGGGTTATCATTTTGTTCTGTGTTTTTCAGATGTGGTTCATTTTGAATGATTTTTAATCCTGTGAAAGAATATAATTGAGTTAATTCGCGGAGTGCGTATTCTTTTGGGTAATAAGGTAATAGGTTGTTTCGATGTTGAACGATTTCTTTTTTGTTTGAGTCGGTAATTTTATATGTGACATCAGTGGGTCTTGCAATTATTTGGTATGGTCCTTTTCGAAGGGGTTGTAATTTTTTAGAAATTCCTTTTTGAGTATTAAAATTAGGTATTAAAACAAATGTTCCAATTTTTAATTCGGAGGCTGGTGTAAAACGTGAATTGATTTGTTCATTAATGTTTTGTCTTTGTAATAACTTTTTTGTTATTTTTTGATAAATTTCATTGTGTTTTTTATCTCTATTTAGAATCCATTCGGTGTGTGTACCGGAGGCTAGTTTAAGAATTTGTGGGTGATGAAAATGATCTTCATCGTGTGTATGTAAAGGTAGGTTATAACAAATTGAGTCTTTATTTGGTTGACAATAACCTTGTGCGTTTTTATGAGAATTTGCTGTAAACATTATTGGTTTGCGTGGCTTTTGGTTAAAAACCATTTCGTATGGTGACATTCCTAAAGTTGTCGTAATTTGTGAATTATATGCTAAGGGAAATAATTTTACATCTGCTGACCATTCGGTATATTTTGTATCATTTCCGTTGATGATACATCTAAGATATTCTTGTAATGAACGGTTCATACCTTCGACTAAGCCGTTTGTCCAAGGTGCGTGAGATGTACGTGGTTTGTGTTTAATGTTGTATAAATGACATAGTGTGATAATTTCATTATTTATGAATTCTGTACCGTTGTCTGTGACTAAAATTTCTGGTAGTCCGAATTTTGCTATCCAGTGTTCATAGAGTGTTGTGTAAGCGTAATAAGCGTTACAATGTGGTACTGGGTTAAGTGCTACATAATGTGTAAATGCGTCAACAATTACCATAATGTAGGAGTTTCCTTCGGATGAGGGTGAAATTGGTCCTTTAGTATCAAATGAGATACGATGGTTAAAGTACAAGCTTTGTCCTTTAAAATCTTGTTTTTGTGCTATTTGTTTTTGGTTTGGGTAAGGTTTATTTAGTTGACATACTATACAATCATTGCATAGTACTTTTATCCAAATTGGTGCATTTGGGAAGTAAAAATTTTGTATAAAGTTTGAATATGTTTTTTCTGATCCAGAATGTCCTTTAATATTTTGCGTATGTGAAATATTAAAAGCTATGAGAATCATACTTAAAGGGAGACAGGGAACTGTAGATTCATTTAGTGTGTATTCTAGAAGGTCTGTGTTTTCGTTAATTGTTGTATTATTGAATTTTCGAAAATATCGGAGGAGTGTTTTATTTCCTAGAATGGTTGAATCTGCCTTGACAGGTTTAGTTTTATATTTGTGCCATGATTTTAGTTGTCTAAATATCGGGTCAAGATTTTGATATTGTTTCAGTGTTGAAATTGTAATTGTTTCTGTTGGAGGGAGAAAAATGTTTTCAATTTCGAATTTAGATAAGGGTATTGTATCAAGTGGGTCGTGGAGGTCAAAAACTTGATTTATTGTGTATTTTGAATCATTTGTTTGTGGTCCTGATAAATTTATTTTATCAGTTAAATTTTCTTTTTCAATTAGTGGAAAATGGTCTTTCTTAGGTGGGTGTTGTTTTGTTCGTTTTTGTTGGGTGTTATTTTTTATCCATTGAGAATATGGGATTGGTTTGAAAGTTGATGTTCCAAGTAGATCAACTTCATAATGATTATTTTGACAATCTAAATAAAGTGGGAAATGTTGTAAACTATTTATTTGTGATTGTTCAATATCAGTTTTTACTGCATATTTGCATTCCAATCGGGGTGATGTTTCGTTTTCTGCAAGGTAGAATTTTATGTTTTTGGGTATTTCAACTGTTGTTTTTCGTGTAAGTAATTCAGGTGGTGTATTTCGACTTAAGGTGTCTGGTAATGCAAGATTTTTTCCTGCGGTCCAAACTATATGTAAGTTTGGGAATTTCATTAAAATGAGTTGAAATCTATAAACTCGGTGGTTTGGATTAGACTTTTGTGTAAAAAGAAAGATGATTGGTTTATGGTCTGTGAATAGAACTGTGGGATGTTTTGATCCAAGTATCAGAAATTCATATTCTGTTAGTGTATATATTATGGCTGTACATTCTCTCATTAGAGTTGAGAGTCGTAGCTCTGCTTGAGTGAATAATCGAGAATTTGCTGATATGAGGTTCATTTTATTTGTACCATTATGTGATTGTAATAGTGCTGCACCGATGCCAAAGTTCGAAGCATCGCACATTGCATAAAATGGTTGATTTGAATCTGGAATTGTGTTTGAAATTTGTTCAGTTAAAAGTTTCTTTATTTCTTCAAATCGTGTTTGATGTTCTGTGTTCCATTCAAAATTATTTTGTTGTCTAAGGATGTTATAAAATGGTCGTAGATATAATTGCATTTTATAAACATATTTACTTAAAAAGTTTAACATTCCAAGAAATTCTTGGATTTTCTTTTTATTTGTTGGTGGTTGAAGTTTTTGAATAGCGTCAATGCGTGATTTCAATGGAGTGATTGTTTTTCTTTCTATATTATGTCCTAAGAATTTAACTCTTGTCAAAAAGAAGTGTGATTTATCGGGGGCGGCCTTCAGATTTTCGTTCTGAAGTATTTGGTGATATTTTTCTAAAACATTCAACATCTCGTCTTTTGTTTGTGATTGCATAAAAACATCGTCTAAATAGGTGATTGCGTTTTTCTTGAGTATTAGTGGTCTAAAAATTTTGCTCATAAAAGCTGAAAATGCTGCTGGTCCTATGGATATTCCATAGAATAAGCGGTTGAATTCATATTGTTGGTTTCCGATAACAAATTGTGTTAAACGTCGTGATTGTTCATCTAGTGGCATTTGATTGTATGCACTATTCATATCGGCGGTTGTAAAGTATTTGCCGTTTATTTTTGTTAAAATAACTTGTATTGGTTCAATGGGCCAATTACATTTTGATTCATCTATAAGTGAGTTGAGGTATCTAGCATCGAGAACGATTTTTAATGATTCTCCTTTAGCTAGAATGATAACGGGGTTGATAAATGTGTTGCCTTTTGGTTGTTCTTCTTTATTAACTGGTGATATAATGTTGTATTGTTCTAAAATATCGAGTAATCTGTTTACTTTATCATGTAAGTGAATTGGTACTTTACTTGCTCTCTGTTTTTTGAAAACTGCGTCTGGTTTTAACGGGAGATGTAGTGATGAACTGATTTTTCCAACATCGAATTTTGATGTTGCATAGACTGATGAATATTTAATTAGCTGTTTGGCTAACTTTTCGAATTCGTCTTGTGTTATTTGTGAATGTTGGAAATTAAACATTGTTAAAAATTTCTGTTGGTCCTCTGTGTAGTTACTTATGTTGAATGTAGGTTTGAAATATGGAGTTTTTGTGAAATAATCCGTACTTCTGTTTTCGTTACTTATTATATTATTTATAGATAATTCTTCATTAAGAATTGTAGATTGGCAAATATCTAGTAATTGGAGTATATTATTTACGCGATAGGCTTTTTCGTGTATTGGTGATATTGTAGCGTTGGTTTCACAATATCCTAAAAGTCCTAAAGGTAATGTTACTTGGTAAGGTGTGTTGTTATAGACATGTAAGGAAATGATATCTGAATTCGAATTTTTCAAATATTTTATGGATGAGATTGTGATTTTGAAAAATTTGTGAATAGGTTTGAATTCAAAATCTGACATATAAAATTTTTGTTTGTTTTGTTCTTTATCATATTGGTGAACTTGTTTAATTGAAAAATTATAGATATTTCCTGATAGTGGTTTCAAGTGTTTTCTTTGTTGGTTAAATATCGGGTAGAATTTTGAAAAGAATGGTGGTTGTTTATTTAATCTTTGAAAAAATGTTAAGGATGTTTCTTTTGTTTTTGTATATTTATCTTTGATTAATATTTTACTATTTAGTATGTTAATTGTTGGTATATACTTCGAAATAAATGGTATTCCAATGATATTATATTTAATATCAGTGATATGGAATATTTGTTTAAATGGCTTATTTAAAATTTTGCTTTGCTCCATTGTTCTGGTGGGGAGGAGAAATAATTGGATTTTTCCGTAGTTTATCAATGTTGATCCTTGTGCTGTTGCTAACTTACTGGAGGTTTCAAGAGGTGTTAGTTTTGGGTGTAAAGTTTTTATTTCATTCCATGTGGGGATGTTTATTATGTTTGATTCTGCTCCTGAATCAATTAAAAAATCTATTTCAAGGTCTGGTGGTTGAAATTCTTTATTTCTTGGGCTTTCTAAGAGAAATGGTATTGTCCAAATTTTTTCTTTGGGTTGTTCTTTTTGTATATTTTGATAAATGTGGTTTGTATTCAAGCATTTTGTTTTGATATTTTTATTGGTTTGATTTGTAGTGTTAATCTCATTTGTTTCTTGCGTCGTTGGTGTGGAATTTATGGGTGTAGTGTAATAATTTTGAAGAAATTCTGATTGATTTTCATATATGTGTGATGAAAAAGGTTGTTCATATATGACAGATTCATAGTCATTTTCGACTTTTATCATATTGATAGAAAGAGTGTTTTCTGTATCACTTTCTGAATCTGATGATGTACAGTTTATTTGATTGAGTTGTAACGTATCAGTTACTGTGTCATCAATACCTGGAGGGTCTGATGTTGTTTCTGGATTAGATTGTACTTGATTAATATGTCTTTGATGTTTAGGTGTACTACTTCTGTGGCGATTATTAGAATTATTATAGTTATTATTATTCCGGTGTGGTGATTGGGAATAATTTCTATAACGATTATTATAACTTGAGTGTCGATTTTGTGAATTATTTCGCGGTCTATTTTGATAATTGCTGTTTGGTCTGTTATAGTTCGATCTATTATATGAGTTATTCCTTGATCGATTGTTCGGGTAATTCTGGTTTCGGTTGTTTGAATAACTTCTATTTCGATTATAGGAGTAGTTTCTATTCCTATTGTATGATGAATTTCGTGATTGGTTGTTTGGATAGTAGTTATTTCTTGATTGGGAATTAGATCTAGAAACAAATCGTTGTGTATTTGAATTTGATCTGGAGTAGTTACTTCTACTATTTGGTCTATTGTAGTGATTTTGTGATGAATTTTGTGTGTTTCTTCGTTCTGGCGATCTTCCTCTATAACTTGAGTTATATGGTGATTGATTTCTTGTATAAATTGTATTGTTCGGGAGTGGTTTTCCTGAACTGTTGTTGCTGTAGACTGTTTTGTTCGGTAGATTTTGATCTTTTTTCATGTATTGATAGAATGATTTATTTGGTTCTTTATATTTTTGAGGTTTATTTTGATTGTCTTGCTGTTTTTGTCTACATTCGGAAATACTATGTCCGTATCGTCGGCAATAATTACACCATTTTTTGAAAGATGGTTTGCCTTTAAAGTTTGGGTTCTTTTCGTAAATATTGAGTATTTCAGTGATTTTTTCAACGAGGTCTGTCTCTGATTCCTGTATATTATTAATATTAGTGGGAGTCGTTTCAATTCTGTTAACGTATTGTAATTTCAGATTTTCCGTTTCTTCTAGTTTCATCGTGATTTCTGCTTGTTCTAGTTTGTCTACTAGTTTTCGAAAATCTAAATCGGGTTCTCGAATTGAAGAAGGATGGGATGCTCTCTTTTTTATTGCTATTTTCCTTAATTGTGGTGTTAAGGTCATCATTAAGATTTCTGTCATCTTTGTGTTTTTATAGTCGTGTGTATTTAGTGAATATGCTTTTCGAACTAGTGTTTCGATTCGTACTGCTAATTGCTTGATGGTTTCGTTTGGTAATCTGCGAATTTCATTACATAAAACTCTTTGTTGTTGTTTGTTTCTTTCGGAGTCAAACATTTTTGAAAATTCCTGTGTAAACCTTTTCCAGTTTGATTTTATTTCTAGAGGTAGTACTGAAAACCATTTTTGGGCTGCGCCATCTAAGTTTGTTTGTATCAACGCTGTGCGTCGATGTATCCAGTTTTGATGTAGTGGCGTATTAATTGGTTCAGGTCCAATATTTAAAATCAGGTTTGCTGTTACTGCATTTAAATAATCTTCTACAGAGTATTCAGGGTCTGTTCCTGTGAAAACCATTAAAGGTTTGTTTGATGTTATTGATGATCCACCCATAAGGTATGGATTCATTGTCATTTGTAATGATTCTGCTGCATTTGGCATTTGAGAAAAATTTGAAAGTTGGTTTCTTGTTATTTCATGTTGTTGGAGATAATATGGGAGTGGTATTTCATTTTGCATTTGTGATGGTTGATACGAGTGTGTAGTCATTGGATTTTGTTGTTGAATTGGTTGAAAAGATTGTGTATTAATTAGATTTTGTTGTTGAATTGGTTGTTGATGTTGTGCATCTATTGGTTGTGGAGAAAAATTTTTATGATTTGTACGTGTTTTCTGTATTCCTTGTCTACGATATTCTTGAGTATTTGGTGCAAATATATCTGGTTGTAAGAAATCATCATCTGAGGATAAATAATCCATTTGATAAGATGTCTGTTTTTTATTTTTATTTTGTTGAAAAAATGGATAGTTTTCACTACGATCCTGTGGAGGATGTAAATTTGTTTGGAAATTTACTGAATTAGGTTGGGTCATTGGGTTATCCCAATTTCGAGATCTTGTATATTGGTTAAAATTTCTTTGTGGTTGATTATATGTTTTTGATGGATGTGTATAATTATAATTATGGTCTGCAAAGTTGTTTCTAGTGAATGTTTTGCGTGTTTTTGATGGTATTGTCATGGGTCTGTATGTTTGGTAATCCATATGTGAATATTTAGGGGCAACCGAAGGTTTAACGGTTGATTGTAAGGTTACCTGTGTTTGTGAAGGATTTGTATTTCTTGGTGTTGTTAAATTTGGGCGTATTGGTGAAATACTTTGTTGTGTAGTTGTTGTGTGTACAATTTCTTCATTCATGAAGTGTGATGGTGTCTGGATATCTTGTTGAGTAAGATTCCTAGTTCCATTGAGGTTTTCATTGTGTATGACTGTAGAGTTTAAACTATTATTTTGTGTATCGGGCAAAAATGTATTATAGTTTAATGGTGTTGCATCAATGGTGAATGGTATTATTTTTACGTAATCTCTTATGTAAGATATCGTACTTATTGCTTGACTTGAGATTGATTGTGGGAAGCTTATAAATGCGGGATGAGACCATTCGGGGTCCCAAACATAATCTGATTGTTCTGTGATAGCGGTATCATCGTTCGAGTTTTGGGGTCTAAAATTTTTTCTTGCTTGTGCAATTAAATCAATATTGTGTGTGAAATAATCTATTATGAACCATGCCAAAATTTTTTGTAGATCGTGTTTTGTATGTTGTGAAACGTCGTCTTTCGTGAAATTTTCTTTAATGATGTTTAAATAACTAGAGAGTAGTGTGATTTCATGTCGTACTCTTAAATGTTTAGATGTTTCTGTCGGTGAGACATTTGTTATTGGGATTTCATTTTCTAATATCGAAATATAACTATATATTATTGCGAAAACTTCATTGGTGAATATGGAGTTTGCTCTTTGTGAGTTATGATATTGGATGCTTTTTATATATTCTGAAAAAACTTTTGAAAATTCTAAATCAAGATCGTCTGTTTGAATTGTATATTTTCTATGATTATGGTTTGGTGAGGTGAATTCTATGGAGTAGATTCCATACTGTTGTGTTATGTTGCATATATCTTTTAAGTAGTGGTCTATGATTTGTCTTTTGATTTTTACATCTGGGAACTCTGTTTTACATGGACTGATTCCGGGTTCAAATGAATTTAATAGTAAATTTTTGCAAAATATATGCTGTCCTCTATCAGTGGTTGCATCTACTATAAAAGGAAAGATTTCATCATCATCTGGGGTTTCGTCACCTGGGGTGTGCGTTGAGCTCATTTTTTCGTTCGATGACTGTTAATATGTAATTATTAATGTGTCGAATTGGTTGATTCCAATTGTATAAATGTACTGGTTTGTGTTTATACTGCTTTTTTATTCTTCTTTTTCCTCTTTTTGATGAATTTGAAGTTGTTTCTGAGTCAGAAAAATATAATTGATCGTGAAGTGGGCAATTTTTATCTATTGATTCTTTTAGTTTGTAAAGTTCGTCTAAACTGTTGGTTTCTGATTCTGAAAATGCGTTTCGATTTTTTGAAAATCTTTTTCGTGTTATTTGTCTTTGTTTCGTTATTATTTTTCTTTTTAGTGTTTGTCGTTTTGTTCGAATGTATCCAACTGTTTGTGTATGAGGTGTGATTACAAGGTCGTATTTTTTGTTATCTATTTCACAATTGTGTAAAACGATTGTTTGTTTATTTCCTAGGTTTTTAAATGACATAAGGTTTAGGATGACGGATGCAAAAGGTTGTTAAATGATTTCTATTTTCCTAAACTGTTAGTTCTTACGATTTTTTGGTTAGCTTAACCTGGGTCTATTTGTTCAGGGTTGGAGAGAAAAGTATATCGATTCCGAAGAATGATTTTTTACTTTCTCGTGGCTAGTATAAGTTAAGGTGTTAACTTACTTAATCTTACTTAGGGGTAGTGATTGTGTTCAAGGGTTGGAGAATAGTAAATCGATCCACAAGGTTCAGGTATAATTAGAACGCGAGTAGTTCGTTAGATACTATTTTAAACTTACTAAGTCTAAGATTTATCCTGGGTCTGGTAAGAGGGGGGGTCAAGTGAAGGATGAATAAACGAAGTTCTTCACTGTTTATCCTAATTTGAATGATTAGTTTTGTTCAAAAATTTCTATTAGTCCTGGGTTTTTAGAAAGGGTTGGATAGTGAATCGACGTTTGAGGTCGTTAGACACTAGTTAAGTGGGTGGAGGAGAACAAAGTTGTTCTTTTTTGATCCAAGGATAGGCCTTGATGATCAAGTTTTAAATTTAATTAAATAGAAAATGATTTAAGATCCAAGGATAAGCCTTGATGATCTGGTTTTAAAATTAAGTGAATTTAAGTTTTAATAAAATTTTAAATGTGTGTAAAGGAAAGATTTAGTGTTTTGATGATATTAGTGGGTTTATGATTGCTGTTATGTTTTAGGTGATGAAGCTGGAACAACAGGATGATTTATGATTACTAACCATTTATTGTCATGCTACTAATTTTTATTTTTTATTTTTCAATAAATATTTTTCAAACATGTTTTGTATATTACTGCAGAGTTTTAGGAAAACGATCTTAGATCTTTTTATCAATCGTTATTGTATATTAATAATTTTGTTTAGCGCCTGAAATGATTTTGAAGATTAACTTCAAGGTTTTATGTTTGCAAATGAAAATCTAAATTCATTGCCAGTAGTATTCTAAATATAAAAGTTTGTTCTGGTTTTTGCCTAACTATCATATAGCTATATGGCAAGTTTCTACTTTGTCGTATGTCGTCTCTGGTTCGAGGTCTTCTTCCAATTCCGGGTAGTTCTGTTATGGTTCGGAATATTGGCTCTGATCTATTGAGTCGTAGAGACATTTCGATTAAATTATTGTCGTATAACATTTTGTAAATGTTTTTGTCTAATTTCTAATCTATTTTGGTTAATTCTAAGCTATTAAGGTCTTGTTCGAGACTTATGGTCGCACCAGATGAGTTATGACTGGAGTGTATAACTCATAGAGTAATTTCGGATAGGGTACACCGTCTGCTCGTCACGCTATCTTATTTTCGGCCGGATAGATTCGTGCAACTTCTTAGTCTAATACCGATCCTAATCTTACTCTTATACTATCTAGTCTCAGGTTGTTTAACTAGTCTCTGCTAGGCTCAATAGATCTAGGGTATACTGGTTTATTGCGGCTGCTGAAGTGCTCGGGAGAGTCCAACTAATTTCTAAGTTAAATTCAAATCTCTCTGGTGCTGAAATTACAAGTAACTTCAGCACTTACAAATAAGTGGGTTGTTAGTTAGATGGATCATGATTGGTTAATATTAAATACTTTACATTGGTAAAATATCTAATTTATCCAATCATAAAATGTAGTTTAGATCAGGTTCCAATATTTTTTTCTTCTTACTTCAAAACCCATGTTTTGATTTGAAAATGATTTCTACCAATTTTATTCAAATAAACTTTTAGTTTGGGTGTGCATTTATCGAAGTTCCGTTGCTGTGCCAGTTCCGGTGCTGTTCGATCTTTGGATTGATATATTTCTTTGTTCTTAGGATTAATTTGTAAGTATTATAAAAATGCCTGCAAACACAATTTTAATGGTTTTCTTCTCATAGGCGTGAGGATGATTTGCCCAAATGAAGATGAGATAGAGCCAGTGATCAAGGCGTGGACAGCCGCACAGCAGAGTTCTCTGTTGAGGAGGCTGGGATGGCACCATAATGTGGAGTTTATGGTCAACGGTAAGGATTACCATCTTTCAACAATCTTATAAATTTTCAATGAGAAGCTTTTTCAGCAGTTTTATCTTTATTGTTTTTCTAGAAAATGATCAGGCTTAATCTTTTCTGAAAAACAATGAAATTGTTGCTAAGCACACTGGTCCCTCTATAACTGGAAAGCATGTGCGATGTTTGTAGCTCTTAAGAACATGGAATACTCGAAACAACTGCAAGTACTAGACGACGCGAGTATAAAACCAAAAATGACAATGGAAATCACAGAAGAGTATTTGATGACTCTACAGCCGAAGA
>NW_026971305.1:0-17000 GCF_963678635.1 Symsagittifera roscoffensis | reverse complement strand
AAAAATTGTATGGCAGATCGTTGTTCAGCGAAAAGTGTTTAAAGCTCGAAAATTGGAGTTAATTGGCTACGCTAAAATTGTCAACAGAAGCCCTTTTTGACATACTTTTGTCAGCGGTAGTCGTAGCGTATTTCTGGATTTATTTCAAAATCTAGGATTCACTCCTTTTTTGGGCTAGAATGTTTGGACCGAATTTCGCAAAATAGTTTGCGCCCTATTATTTTTAAAATTTAATCTTCATATTTTTTTCTTAATTGAACTCAATTTGTTCTAAGTTTTAAACTTGAATGGTTTTGTCCGGATAATTTTAGTCCGCTTTGGATAGATGCGTTGATTTTTTCAATTCATTTTTGTTCCAGAAAAAAAAGATTTATTTGATCACGCTCAAATCTGAAGTTAAGCAGTTTGATTTAAGATTTTTTATTCAAGTTCAAATCTAATTCTTTTGGAGAGAATTCCACTCTTATTACAAAACTGCAAATAACACAAAAACGTTTGCATTTTTTTGTTTTGACATTGAGTTCTAATTTCAGATTTCGCTACACTACTACTAAATCTTTTATTGTCCATTTTCCCATTGTGGCGGGGTTGTGCATTCGGAAAGTGCGTAAGCATTAGTATATCTGGAAAGCTTGACAAATACTAGCGTTCAGATGAGGGAATTCTGAATAGCATTCAAGCTTTATATCGAATATGAGACCCTTTTCCAGGCCATTCGATTAAGGCAGTCTGGTGATTTGAGGCTTATAGTGTTCAAGTCCCATTAAACAGAATCGATCCAACTTCTTTTACGTCTTCCTGCTGGTCTTTTCCCTGAGACTGAAATACGGACTGTTGATTTTAGCTCATGGTTATTTTCTATTTGGCGAACATGGCAAAACTATCGTAACAATGACCGCACTTGTAGCTTGTCCAGATCAAGAAGACCTCTCATTTTAATTACTGCTTCGTTGGTAACTCTGTCTTTATAAATGACTCCTGTAATCCTACGCAGAGCTTTCTTATCAGCACACTTGAGAGCTGGTTATCGCTATGGTCTTCTCCCAAGTTTTGGAGCAGTATGTCAGAACTAGCTGAAGAGAAGCCCCGTAGATATGCCACCTAGCAATGAGTCAATAATTTGATTCAGCAGCAGAATCGAAGCTCGAGGCCATTTCTTCCAGAAAGCTGCTATTCTGACCGATGCTGCAAGTACTGCGTTGCTTTCACACGAAATCTTGTCACCAAGATAGCAGAACTCTTTGACAGTTTCCATAGTTTCAGATCGATTTATCCATAGAGCAACATTCTGATTTGAGCGACAATTGGATGGATTGTTGGATGTTATTGGACTAACTTATTCAACTTATGTTGAGGTATTTCCCTCAGACCACTACATTTTTATGCAACCCTTAATTTCAATAATTTCAGCGTATTAGTAGTAGTAGTAGTAGTAAAAGACTTTATTTCCATTGGTGGATACAGGGTTAATATAAATATTGAATGAACTTACGATCGACAATTTTTACAAAAACATTTGACAAAGAATGTGCATGATCTGTTTATATCAAACAAAGTTGAAGTTTTAAGCAGTAAAAATTTATTCAGTTTTGATTTGAACATTCCCAGGGGCATGTCGAAAGATATAATTTTCAGACGCAGAAGTTCATTGGCAGCACGGGGAGCTCGTACAAAGAAGTTATCGTCAGTTTTCAATTTCCTCGTGTTCGGTATGACGAATAGGCCACTCGTAGCGGAACGCGTAGGAAGCGAGCTGGTTGCACTTTTGCAGTCAACATCAATAACATTGTTATGGAGCTTCCAAAGTAGAAGAATTTCAACTCTAATCAATACATAGCTAATTGGAAGCATATTCAGATTTAGTAGCCCTGAAACATACGATGAACATTTCTTGATCCATCTTAGAACTTTGTACTGGAACAGTTCAAGCTGATGTAATAGTGTCAAAGAAGGGCACCATGCAGGAGCACCGTAAAGTAAGATTGACAGAATGAGAGTATTGTAAAGTAACTTTTTTCGACTGCAGGATACCGAGAAAGGAATATTTCGTTTCAGAAAATAAAACAATCTGGAACATTTTATCAACTTAGTATTCAGATGGGATTTCCAGGAAAGATTGTTTGAGACTATGATACCAAGATCTTTAATTTCATCAACAAATGGTAAGATGTCTGATCCGAGCAAGAATTGGATAGAATCATCATAACCACCAAAGTTCAGAACTTTACATTTGGCAGAATGAAACTGTAAGTGATTGTTAGTTGACCAATTAAAAAGAGAATCGATATCTTTTTGAACTAATGATGGAGCAGATGAGCTATTAATCTTCAGGTCGTCTGCAAATAGATAAAATTCACTATTTAACACATCATCGGTCATATCATTTATAAATAAAATAAACAGAAGTGGGCCGAGAACACTCCCCTGAGGAACGCCCGAGGTAACTGGCAGAGGAGACGAAATTGATTGATTTATTAGCACACACTGATACCGGTTTGTCAGATAAGATTCAAACAACTGGAGAAATTCAAAATCAAAGCCGAGTATAACAAGTTTAGCAAGTAACAAATGATGCGGTACTGAATCAAAAGCTTTTCTCACATCAAAGTAAATGGCTAGTCCAGGAGAATTTTTATCGCAGGAAGAATAAATTGAGTCGAGATAGATGATCAATTGGCTGATAGTACTGCGCGACTTCATGAAACCATGTTGCTGACGTTTGATTAGATGTCTAACTTTTGGATAAGTAAAGTTGAAAAGAATTCTTTCCAGGATAAGGGAAATTCGTGGTAAAATACTAATTGGTCTGTAGTTAGTAATGTCATTGCGAGCATCAGATTTGTATAAAGGGGTAACAAAAGAAGTTTTCCACTGACTAGGCCAGTTTTTGTGTTTCAATATCCAGGCATATAAATCGTAAACGAGGGGTGATATGATATCAGAGCAGTGAGATAACACGAAAGAGGGAATATTATCCGGACCAGTATTACTAGTGTCGGGACAGTAATTCAAAAATGATTCAATATCAGGTAATGATAAGTTAAGATCGTTTAAACAAATCGAAACATTGGAGAACAAGTCTGGCAATGTGAACATTTCTTGGTCATTGAAAACTGATGCGAAGAACTTGTTGAATCCAGTAGCTTTTTCGAGTTCAGTTGTCAAGGAAATATTGCCGTGATACATGATGGATGGAAGGGCAGAATTATAACCGAGAGTTTTGAGGAGCTTAAAACATTCGCTCGTAGAAGAAAGATTGAACTGATTAATAAAGACCTCTTTGTCCAATTCAATTGATTCAGAAAGATATCTAGTGATATCTTTCAATTTAATTGCCTGCAAATAAGAATTTTCTTTTTTTAATTTGCGAAGTGTTGTTTCTTTCTGATTAATTAAATGAACAGTATGCGAAGAATAAAATATCGGCAACACCTTCCTTTTGGAACGTTTTAATTTAATGGCAGACTTGAACGAGCTATTGAGAAGACTATACCACTTATCAGCATAGGACTCTATTGTGCAAGAATTAAGAGATACCAAATTGTACATAGATTGAAGATAAGTATTGAAAGTTTGGATGTTAAAAGAAGATTTGGAATAGGAACTTTGCAGCTCACAAGTCGGATGGACAGAATTAAAATTAAAGAAAATGGGGTAGTGGTCGGAGAAAATTTGATTGCCAACTGATACAGGTAAGTTTATTTCATTAGAAATAACGAGATCTAGGATATTTTTGTTCTTATGTGTCGCTTCAGTAACAAACTGCAGAAAACCATTTTCGATAATGATTTCAAGAAAAGAGCGTTCATTTGTAGAAGAAGAGGAGTAAGTATTCCAATCAATAGAAGGAAAATTAAAGTCCCCGAGAAGGTAAAAATTATAGGTATTTCCGTATCCGTATTGCTGTAAAATTTCTTCAATCTTCAACAAGTAGGACTCAATGCAATTTAGGAGGAGTTGAATATTAACAGAATAAATAGAAGACATGGGAGGGTTATAGATGAGAACAAAGAAGGAGGGTAGTTCGCTTAATACAACACATGAAACGGCAAATTCAAATGACGGAATGGTAGTATTCATAGCTTTGAGAGGGTCGTTGGCCGATTGTGCAATAAGTAGACCACCGTGCTGTCTTCGTTCTCGATCTGTTCTACATATAGTGATATAAGAAGAGCCAAGAAAAATTTCAGAATCATCAATGTCGGGATTAAGCCAAGTTTCTGTAAGAAACACCAAAGAAATCAAATTAGTATTACAGAGACTAATTAATTCGTATCTCTTATCGAGTGGACATATAGATTGACAATTTAACAGTAAGCAATTCGTAGATTCTAGTCAATTTGAGGATATGTCAACTGGCGCGCCTTTATAGTAAAGTTTAAGATTTTTGATTCGAAAATCTTTCTTGTTTTTCGCCTCGGAAGTAATCATTTGATATCGTTTGGCCAGAAGATTTTTCTCAGTTTGACGATCCGAATGTGAAAGGAACTTTTTAATATACACTCGGTTAATGTAATTCTGAAGGTAGTGACTACGAGCAAAGCAGTTATTTAAGAATCGGTCATTAGAAGTTGTAACAAGGAGGGGTCGACATCTTGGTCTATCAGAAGCTAATTCATTTGGAGAAGATTTAGTAATCTTTCCAAGGCGTCGAATCGCAGTGATATTATTCTCTGGATGCAATCCCATATGTTGCATTATTCCATCAATTTCTGTTGAGTCGTTTTCAATTTGCTTAAAATAAGAGCTTTCGTTATCAGGAATACCAGTAATAACAAACTGCAGTTCAGTATTAGGTAACGATTTCTTACTGCCGGATACTATATCACTATAAGAAGGTAAAGATTTAGTGACCGCTTCTTTGACATTTTCATTCACGCCAGGGATAACTTCACTGATAAGTTTAGGGACAAGATTTGTAACCGTAGTATTTATTTTATCGCTCAAGTCATTAAATAAAGCATCCAACTTAGCTTCGGTGCAAATTGTTGACTTATCTCCTCTCTGCAGACAGTTGTCACATAGCCACTGGAGATTTGCTTTTGTCCCTAGCCAACGCACATCATCGATAGAAAGTCCAACACAAGGGCCATGAACCCATTTCCCACAAGAAGAGCATCTTATAGTGATATAGTATCCGGCAGTTATTAAATTGGCACCGACTCCCTTCAAAGAACAAGCGCATTGAAGTTTCGTGATTTTTCCAGGATTGCAGTTTTGGCCTGAAACCGATTGCTATGTCTTATCCAAATTATACATACCTCGTTTTTATAACCAATATGATGATATAAGTATTAATTATATCAGTTGACTGGTTTTCCGTTTCAGCTGATATCACAAGGTCATCTGCTTATAGCATACCCCAGTATAAATAACAAAGGGCTTAATGCCGATTCTTGATGCACGGCTACTCTAACTTTGCGGTCATCACTGCATCGCTGGGTTCGGCGAACTCTGGCTTCCGACTCAATGTACAAACACATTATCAGTCGTTTTGTTATCTGTTTGATGACGCTGAAAACTGACTTTAGGCAGTTTGATTCAGTTTTTTTTCATATCTATTTCTTTATGAGAGAATTCCACTCTCTTATGACAAAGTTGCAAATAACACTAAAAATGTTTGCGAATTTTTGTTTTGACATTAAGTTTTAATTTCAGATTTCGCTACACTACTAATACTTCTGCGTTTATTGTCCATTTCCGATTGTGGCGGGATTGAACATTCGGAAATTGCGTACGCAATAATATAACTAGATAACAAATTGCACTATTCAGATGAGGGCATTCTGAATAGAATTCAAGCTTTTTATTGGAATTGACACGTTTTTCCAAACCATTGATTAAGTTATGCTGTTGGTTTGAGGCTAATAGTTTTCAGGTCTCCTTGAACAGAATCAATCCAGCGTTTTTAGGTATTCCTGCTGGTCTTTAACTGGGAATGAAATACGGTCTGTTGATTTTAGCGCATGGTTATTCTCCGTTCGGTGAACGTGGCAAACTTATCGTAACAGTGACCGCACTTGTAGCTTGTCCGGATCAAGAAGACTTGTCATTTTAATTACTGCTTCGTTTGGTAACTCTGTCTTTATAAAAGTTTCCTGTAATCCTCTGCAGAGCTTCATATCAGCACTCATAAGAGAGCTGGATATCGATATGTTCTGCGGCCAAGTTTTGGAGGAGTATGTCAGACTTAGCTGGAGACAAGCTCCGTAGATATGACACCTTGTTATGTCAATTTTTTTGTTCAGCAGCAGAGGCGAAAGTTGCCGCCATTTCGTCCAGAAAGCTGCTATTCTGATCGATAACGCAAGTATTGCGTTGCTTTCACCGGAAGTCATGTCACCAAGATAGAAGAATTTTTTGACAGTTTCCATAGTTTCAGATCGATTGATCCATAGAGCTACATTCTGACTTGAGCGACAATTGGAAGGATTATTGGATGTTATTGGAGAAACCAATTTAATTTATGTTGAGGTCTTTCCCTCAGACCACTACATTTTTATGCAACCCTCGATTTTAATAATTTCAGCGTATTAAATTGACACCGACTCCCTTCAAACAACAAGCGCATGGAAGTTTCGTGATTTTTCCAGAATGCAGTTTTGGCCTGAAACCAATTGCTTTGTCTTATCCAAGTTAGCTTATATACCTCGTTTTTATAAAGCCTTATTCTGATTATTAAACTTATCAGTACACTGGATTCCGTTTCAGCTGATATCACTAGGTCATCTGCATATAGCATATCCCATTATAAATAACAACGGTCTAAGTGCCGATCCTTGATGCACGCCTACTTTAATTTCGAAGTAATCACTGTATCCCTGGTGGCCGGCGAACTCTGGTTTTCGACTCGGTGTACAATCACATTATCAGTCGTACCAGATTTTTGGGAACTTTTTGTTGTCTCAGAGCCCATTAGATCAGTTTCCTGGGAACGGTCGATAGCTTTTTCGAGATCAACAAATATATGATGCAAGGTTTTTGTTTTCTGTCAAAATTTTCCTTAATTTTCTAAATAAGAAAAGCGGCATTGGTAGTTGATCTACCAGGAATGCAGTATGAAGAACTTGAGATTTCACTGCAATATAATGTTGAATTAGTGAAACTGGATCTATGTTGAGTTTTATATTCCGCTAGGAAATCTTTTTCCTTTAGATTTCACTACATTAGAAAAAAATTTCCTAGCGGAATATAAAAATCAACTTAGATCCAATTTCTCTAATTAGGCTAGGTGTATGTTTGAAGATTGAAGAGATGTTACGTGAAATTTTTTTTTCTTCGATATTCGAAAGTTTCAGAAAAGTCTTCCTCTGTCAGCTTTCTTATGCTCATTGACACTTAACCAACTTTCTGTCGACTGTATTTGACGATCTACTGAAGTTTATGGGCCTTATACTTACCGTCTTATGAAGTTTTTGTGAAGGTCAGTGATGTTTTTGCTTGTGCTGACGATGATATGTGCTGACTATTTACTCGTGAATTTCCAGCTATTTGACACGTCCTTTTAAGTTTCAGATTTGTTCACGCTCGTTTTTTTCTTTGGCTTTTGATTTCATAATTTAAATTGATTTACTAATCGAAAGAAAAAATATTACGCTCTCCAACAATAAAAGTGCAAAAACCGAAGTTTAGTTAGAGCTCTTTGAAAACAGCCAATTTGGCTAATATAGGGCAATTACCGTGCGATATATTTTGTGCTTTTAACACGTGTGCGGCAATTTGATCGCCCCAGAAACCATGCGAAATTGAGTTCAGGCAAGCTGTTTAGTCTGATTAATTCGTTTCTAGAGGCGAAATATCTCAGGTTGTTCCTGCATAGCGTGTGAGGGAAGGTTTTTCAATAAAATTGGAAAAATATGTGAAAGCCTTGATAGGAGCAGTTTTGTTTTGAGTCAACCGTGTTCTGCCAATTCACCGAGATTTTTTAATTTTCTTTTATTTGTCTGTCTTTAGTGCTAATTGGCCGTTTTTATGCTTGTTTATGAAGCGCTGCTGCGCCTCTGTCGCAATGTAGTTATAAATTGCTGACTTGACCGAAATTAGGTAATCGGTTCCGTTAAACGAACGTCGAGTCTTCTCTTTCTATAAATGCTCATTTTGATGAAAACCTTTTTCTGCCACTAAAACAATAGAGCTAGTAGAATTTTCTTTCTCTCTAAATTACAGGACAGCACCATCAAAGTGGACTTTGGGCGATGGAAGGACGAAAGCGATGACGAATACGGAGACGACTTCAATTTTGACAACGACGTAAGCTTTTTATTTATAACTGTTACCATAACTGATATATACCAGAATATTTTTTCCGCTATTTTCTACACCTTTTTCGAGCTTTCTTTAAACAAACGCAAGTATGGAGTTCGCTAAGTACAATCCAACAAAGTTAGGAGTTCTTAGTTTCAAAATGATTGTTGGACCTCGCAGTGTCGAGGGAGACTAAAATATTGCCATGTTTTGTTAGAAATTAGGATTTGCATGTTTTTTCTACGAATTGTCTCAGATGAATTGTTGTTTACGAACTTGTTGTGTTGTGATTAGATGTCGAGCATGATGGCAGGCATGGGGGATGGAATGGGTGGAATGGGAGGAATGGGAATGGACGGGATGGGCATGGGTATGGATGATGACGAGGAGCCGGACTCCGACGATGAAGACGACATGCCAGACCTCGAGGACGCCACATCCGGAGGAGCACCCAAAACGGAAGAGACTCCGAAGCCCGCTGCGGAAGAAGCCACTGGCGACGCGACCCCCGCTGCTGCCGAAACCACCTCATAACTCTTGTAGTTATCACGTCTACTGCTGATCTTCTGATAGCTCGTGATTATCGTTTTCCAACTTCTGAACGACTTTTACAAGTGTATCTTAAAAACGCCAGAAAGATCAATTCATGCAAGAAAAGACTGAGGAAAACTCATTTATTGTAGTGATTTTTGATGTTACGCTTTTGCTTGATTTTCATGTTTTCATTCAGGCGATTTTTTCTTTATACTTTACATGTTATGAAAGCGTAGAAGCTTCAGTACTACTTTGATTGATTTATGGCGTGCTTTACGGGTGTAAAAATGCAGTACAGTTGGCTCAGAGTTATTTTTTGGATCATGATAAATTCGGTTTGATAATTTCGTTACTATTGTTGAAAGCTGAATTGATCTGTTGTAAAACCCGAGTTTTGTAGTGTTTGCCAGCAAATTAATTGCTTGCGAGGTTACTAAATGGATATACGAGTATATGCAAAAAAAATCTTGAACCAAGGATTGGAAGATAGCTTTCCAAATTCATTTCAAACTGCTATTCCGCCTTCAGAATTAATGAAAAAGTGTTAATAGGTTTCTAAGTGGTTTAAAACGAAGTGGACTTACGGGGTGGCCCCAGTATCAGTGCGAAGCCTGATTTGTAAGTGCCATATCAGTAACAGCACACCAATATCAGTGCCAACAAATTTTTCACAGCACTTGCTCACTTATTAAATTTCGAAGCAGGTTTCCACAGTAAAAATAGTTTTAGAAGAATTGAGCAGGTTAAAAAATTTTATTAGTTGCTTCACAAAAGGTCGTTTAAAGGCGAAAATGTGTTCAGAAGAACTCTTGTGCTTCGGGACACGTAACAATTTGATCTCTTTTTATAGCTTGGAATTTTTAAGTTATGAAAGTAGTGAATACGGTTATGTAAGACTTTTCTATTTTCTAACTTTCGCTATTTTCTAACAAAGTAAAAGTGTTGCAAAAGACTTGATTTTTTCTAGCTTTGAGATTGGATTCAATTTTAAGAATTACCAGCGGGATAGAAAATTACACAGATTCAATTTTCTCAAAGTTCAGTTTTTTTGTCACTCATGTTTACACAAATTTTTTTCGATATTATGGTTTCCGTCTCTTTTGCTGTCTGCTAGCTGTTGTACACAATTTTCTGCTTTGTGTTTGTCGCTTAAATTTTGCCGGTTTAGCTTCCGAATTGGCTATACCACCTCGCAATCTCTACATACATTATTTTCTGCTAATTGGCTGTCAGTTTTATTTCTGTCCGCGTTTCTACCTAATTTTTGTTACCAAAAAATGTCTGCTTTTTTTACGATCAGTAAGCCTTTGGCTCCACATTTCTGAATGCTCAAAATCAACTTCTCAAGGACCTCAGTTATATAATTTTAATGATTTAATTCAAAAAATTTTAGCTCCTTTTTAAATTTTTTCATTGTTCAAAGTCAGCTGCACATTTGCATCATAGGGTTTTTCAACCGGCTTTTACAGTTCAACAGGCTTACTCACGGCTGAGATTGAGTGTGAGCGGGGTCAGTGTTTTTTTACAAGAACCATTTTGGTTTTGCTGCCGAAAAAAATTTTTTAATGAAATTTTTTTCTATGAAATGAAAATGTTTTTTATATTGCTCAACCTGCATGCCTTGTTGTTAATAAACAGTTTAGTAAACAGTTGTTAGTAGAAGCTTAGCTCAAATTAATTTAGAAAGAAGCTAAGAGTGGACTAATATCTCTATCTCTGAGCTTCATGAACATTTAAATTGTTCTAAAGTCGAAACAAGACTGCTTGTATTAGAGCAAATTGCTGAATTATCAGTTTTAACTTTCAACAGATCGAAGCCGAGACGTCGAACTTTTAATAATTCGAGGCTTATTTCAACTTTTTCTCATTGCACTTCACAGAGCTATTTTTTTTTCGTTTTCTAGCTAGTGCTTGCGAAGTGCAGCTTTACCTGTGTGTAAATGCTGTTTTTCCAATAAATGTTTCTAATCAAGGTTTATTGACTTTCAATTTATTTTGCAAATTCTAAACATCAATAGTTGATCAATTGAGTTTTTCCGAGAGGTGGAGTGCTTAAGACTTAACCGTTCAAGAAGTTTATGATACAAAATAAAAGTTTTTAAAATCAATGTTGCTTTCCGAAAAAGGTTCCTATTACTTAGGCGGCACTTAAAAGGTTGTTCCACGGAAATTTAGATGTTTTTGCCTCTATTTTAGTCACACTCGTAGCACATTTTCAGTTTTTCTTCATACTGTTTGCAGAAAAAGTAAACGTAACAAGTAGAAACAAAATTCAAAACTGTTTTTTTTTAAATTCAAAGCCAAGGTTTAGTCTTCGGAAAAATTGGCAAAAAGCTGGGAGCGAACAGACATACAATCTCTCTCCAGCGTTTATATGGCTCACTTGAAAGTTATCACAAACGGCGGGTTATCAAAATGCGAATGAAGTCAAAAACGACAGAAAAAAAAAGAAAAAACTGCTTCTCAGAAACATGAAGAAGGGAGATACGAAGAAAGCAGTCAGATCACTGGATGAAAAAAAAACCAGTTCTCTCAGCACCAAAATTATCTCAGTGATGACCAAAAGGCGTATTTTCCAGAGTAATAGATTTTTGAATCGTTCCGCAGCTCATTCAGATATTTAGCAGCTCACTAAAAAAGGTTTTTGCATAGTCCTGCAGCTCATTAAACATGCTTGGCTGAGAAGAGTGTCGAAATCAAAACTATCGAAAGGCCCCCATTTAGTCTATATCTGACATCATAGAAATCTTGCGGGTTCTCATGAAAAGGCAAGGCGTCGTATGAACCTCGCGAATATCAAAATTGTCAACGAATCTTTCGCTTCTGACTTTGTTTATTAGTGCTGCTGTTTTTTATTAGCGCACTTACTTTGCTACAAAATTTATTCTAAAACTTTGATTTTTGTTTTTACATATTTGTAGATCATGAGTTTTAACATTTTGAAAAAAAATTAATTATTTTTGGTTCGATCTTCAGTTATTCGCCTATCCAGTTATTGTCATATTAGCAGCCGCTCAGTAAAAGATAGCAGATTTAAAGTTGTTGCGTTTCTCGACTGTTTGAATTTTCTTTTTACTCATGCGGGAGCAAAAGTACTGTAGTCGGGAACTAGAATTTTTACCGTATACAACTTGTCTAAAAATGAATTTGCTTAATTTTGGAGCCTTACGAATTTCCAGGTTCCATCCCACTTGACCTAGAGGTAAAGCAGTCAACATCTTACCGTCTAGAGTTCGAGGCCCGGTCGGGCCTTGCTCTTAAGAATGTATGAAACTGATTTTTGTCCGGTAAATATTAAAAACGTCAAACTTTCGCTTTTTTGCTTATGTTTGGTTGGCTTAGTTTCCATTGAACGGTCTTTTTTGTGCCATAAGCGAAATTCATTGTCGTTGTTTATGTTCGTATTTTATAGTTTCAAAAGCGGTTTGAAAATTCTTAACAGTTTTTTTTTAAAAACGGATTTTTTTTGGCTCAACTTGTGCCTGCTCTTAAATTGTCGGTTTAATTTCGCTAGGAAAGTTTTGTTCCGCTGGTAAATTTTATCCAACTGTCTTGTTTGGAATGTTTGTCTGAACAAACTTATTTTGAGATATGAGAAAGTTTAGGTAGTTCTAGTTGTGCTCAATAGTTTTTGCGTTTTTCGATTTCTCTTTTTTTGTTTGGTTTGTGTTGTGTCGCTTCGCTTCTGTTTTTTAAATTTATTGTAAAAATTTTTTTGAGACTTTTTGACAGATTAATTAGATTTGTCTCGTTTTTCTTTTGTTTGATTCGTCTACAAGTAAATATTAAAGTTGTAGATTTATGTTTAGTGTTTAGGTTAGGTTTCTGTTTTTTTTTTAATTTTTATTCGAAACAAAAACGGCATAGAACATCCGAAAGTTTTTCAGCAGTTTGGGATTAGGCAGCTATCAAGCAGTAACATGAGCAAGTCTACCAATATCAACGCTAAAATTTGAATGTTAATAATGTTTTTCAAAAACGATGAAAAATTCCAATGGTTTCTTTACTTTCTTACGCTATGCGAAAAAATTAAAGTTTTTTTTGTGTCTGGTAACATAAAGATAACACTAAATTGCTTGCCCAATTTCAGCTTGGCGACAGTTAATTCACCTAAAAATTTTATGCTTCAAAAGGCTAAAATATTTGGCGTGTTAGCTATCCCAAAGGTATTTCTACATAAGCTCAGAAACAATTGTACACTAGGAAATTTTGACTTGGAAAAAAAATATTTCTACGTAAGTTTTTCGTCTCACTTAAAAGAGAAACTCTCAACCATATGCTGAGACACTCCCATGATTTTTCCAGGGATTCACGAATCTAGCCTCTAGAAGTTTTTGTACGAATCCTCTGAGTTTGCGAGACATGAAGTTTTTTCAATGCTCTCAAATAATGAGGAGAAATGATAAGGAAAAATGTTGTTTTTGTAAAATTGGTCTTTGTAAACTGAAATGCATGACAAATAGCAGCAAACGATACTCGTTAGTGATAATGAATTCAAATAACTATGTTAAACAAACATCTCAATACTAGTCAAGATACAAATTTTCTTGGGTATCATTATATTTAAAAAAATTTGTGTTTATTATTTTTACTCTTCAAAGATTACTCATTGAATTTGCTTTTCTCTATAGTTTCTTATTTCACTTGCGAGTGCAAATTTCTTCTTATCGGGAACTAGTATTTTTCCTGTGAACTGCCGAACTGCTTGATCTGACATAATGGAAGGCTGGCTTGATCAATTTCTTTAGAAATCAAATAAAACTTTTTTCTTGTTCATGCGAGGTAGTAAAGAGTTTTTCAAACATATTTTTTTAATAAATGTTTTCTTTTGATTTTGTCGTTCTTCCGTCATCTTAATTTCTGTCGGCTGGTTTTCCGATTTTTTTTTCGATTCAAATTAAATTTTCTAATAAACTTTTCAAGCGGTTCTTTTTCAAAGCTGGGATTTTAAAATTTTTGTTCAAACTGATTTTAGAAAAAATGAAAAATGCTCAGTTTTTAAATATGTACCGTTTTTTATAAACAATTTTTCATAAATTAGTTATAAAAATAGTTTGAAAAAAAGTTATTTGATTACTCGGTTGCTATAATGCTAATGATTCGGAACAATATTTATACAATTATTTTTTGACTTCTGGGATTCGCCGAGGATCTAAAAATGTTATCAGGACTGTCTAAGCTAGTCCATTTTCTCCTCATTTGGGACTGAATTTTTTTTTGTTGAGTGAAGCTATCCTGTGACTCGAAGCCATTTTTTGCGTCTAGAATTTTTTCGGGTTGTTTCAGTCAAACTTTTATTGAAAGCAAAGCTTACAAACTCAAAACAAATTACCTCATTCAATCGATAATCTCAAATTTGATCAACAATATATCCGAGGGAGTTAGGGTCTTTTTGACGCTCAAGCCTTTTTTGGGTGTAGCATTTCACGTAGTGCCCCTATTGCAGCCAAAACAGCTAGAGCACATTTTCCTCGCCATAGGGTGTGAGGACGATCACTGAATCGACCTCTAGCTTCAAATCTATCACAGCTTTGACCACTTTCGGCTGCACTATTGGTTTCACGTAACGTTCTAGGCACAAAAAAGAGCGTTTGGCAATAAAAAGCGTAGACCTCAATTCCCAAGGGTGGATCAAACTTGAGACTATCGAATGCATGGTTACCCTTACTATGAGCAAAGGTATTTCAATCGGGTACTAGAGTTTTTTTTGTTTTTTTTTCAGATTTTTGGATGTTAGCCAAGAATGAACATCTATCGAGACATGAGAACATTTAACCTTTGGTAGACCTAGTTTTTCATTTTTTCCGTCTCTTATGTTTTTTATCTTTGTATTTAATTGCAAATAGTGCAAAGCTCCGCTGCGCCTCTGTGTGTAATTTGTCTTCATTTTGTTAGCTTGGCTTTTAAAACTAAGTTTGATGGAAACAATAATGTTTGGCAGTTGAAATTACAATTATAATTTTATTAGGAAACAAGTATTGTGGCAGGAGTATTAACTTTATCACTAAGTGTTACTGACTATGTTTGTGACACTTATTCCGGCTAAGCAGATTCTTGTTCAGAGCACCTTTCAGAAAATTAGTTAACTTTTTTATACTTTTATCCGAGTTTAGTAACACTTGTATTTTAACTATCTTGATGGGTGTTGAGAGCCTCAATCGTTAGATTCATTTATGTGTTGCGAGTTTTCTGGAAGTGGTTTTCGATTAGTTTGCTGCATCTTCAGTCGGAAACTGGAGACGTACACTTCTTGGGGGGCTAGCTTCTCCAATTCCAAAATTGACACATTTCCATTCTGTGAAGTTTGAGGATTGCATTCGTTTGTTTTCACGAGTGTGTCGTCATTTTGATTGTCGTTGTTTCCTAATCTGCGCGTGGAAGTTATGAAACCGTTGATGGTCAGTCTTGTGATTTCTTCATCATTCAAGCAGTCTATTGGTTGTGTAGCTTCAGAGTCCTCAATCGAACTTTCCTGTTTGCAATTTTCCTGATTCCGATTTTCCTGATTCCGATTTTCCTGATTCCGATTTTTCTGATTCCGATTTTCCTGATTCCGATTTTCCTGATTCCGGTTTTCCTGATTCCGATTTTCCTGATTCCGATTTTCCTGATTCCGGTTTTCCTGATTCCGATTTTCCTGATTACAATTTTCATAAATTTTATAGCCTTGATTCTGATTATCTGGATTGAAATTTTGGTTTCCTTGTGTTCCATTTTCCTGATTTCGTTTTTCCTGATTCCGATATTTTTTATTCCAATTTTCTTGATTCTGATTATCGATTTCTAAGTTCACTGCATTTTCTACATAGGAACCGTTTTGCGTAATTCTTGGAATTTGGGTTTCACTTTGATGGAATTGACTTTTATTTACTTCAATGGGCGGTGCCGTCACGTCATTAGAATAGATATAGCCTTCATCTAATTTTTTCAGCGTTAAATTGATTTCTGAACTGACAGTTGGCGCACAGGTGATATCTGACGAATTCTTAACTTTGTTAACATTGACGAAATCAGATGCATTCCATTTTTCTGGCTCCAATTTTTGCATCTGGGCTTCTGTGTTGGACTTTTTTTGTGCCGAGTTTTCTTTGTTCTCACAACTTTCCATGCTCGGTACAGTTTTTGGAATTGGAAAATTGTTCAATACATGACTCTGGGTGAACACAAAAGATTGTTTTTGCAATGAGTTGCTATGTGAAATGGTCTTATTTTCGCCAAAATTTTCCTTTTGTTCGTTAAAACTTCCGGCACCGCGATCATTTCCAGATTTTAAGTTGTCAGCTTTCTTTACTTCAGAATCAATAGCCTGGGTTTGGTTTTTATTCAGGTCTGGTTTTGGTGCAGTTTGATTTTGAGCGTCCTCAGTTTTTGTTGATTTGTTGCTTCTAGTTGACAAAACTGACATATTGTGTTGTTCCTCCTTGACTTTCGAATCAATTTCTTTCATGATTTCATGGATGCTTTTGTATTCGCGACCCTTAATTTGCTTCAAGTAATCCTTATACAACTTAGTCCGCTGTTTTTCCTGGCTATTTGAGGCTTCAGACACGTCTAAATTTTGGCTCTTTGTGGTGTTGACACTGTCATTTAAGGTATTGTTTGATGGAATTGATTCGTTTTGACTTTTTTCTTTCACTTCGTCTAAGGTTTTCTCGGATTTCACTGGCAGTTTAGAGTTTGATTGTTCGACTACATTTTCTCCCGAATATGAGTCATAGAGCTTTGTAGACGTCGCGTTTTTTAATTGATGGGTAGTTGAAACTCTTGAGATATTTGATTCGTTCAACTTGCTTTCGGTTGTGAAGTTTGGTCGGTTTTCAGTGACTCGTGATAAGCTGCCACCTTTCGGATTCGTAATCTTAGTTGCATTTCTGGCGTGTTCTAAATTTACAATAAACTCTTCGGGTAATTCGATCACACATTTGCAATGACTGCAAGTAATATTAACGCATCCTGATTGGGACAGGTATGCAGAATGTGCAGGCACTGTGAAGTTCACTTGTAGACATTTGTCAATCTTTGGAGGGGTCAAAAGGTCAATTTCTCCTCCGTTTTGTTTGTACTTTAGACGTTGACTGACGTTTCTATCATGTTCAAAACGACTACTGTTCCATTGGTGGGAATTGGCAGCGGTATTGGAGGCAGGGTAGCTATTGTTTTGCTCCATTGGTTTTGACTGTGTTGTGGGGTTGGGAAGGTTTGGCACAAATTGGGTTGTGTAG
>NW_026971304.1:0-22295 GCF_963678635.1 Symsagittifera roscoffensis | reverse complement strand
ATCGGATCCATTTCCATTGGAGTTTCTAGAAATTCTAGTTTACACTCTGTCGTCCGCTCCCCGTGGTGTGTAATCTATACTTTGACAAGATTGATGTTCTGTTGTCTGAAATTTTTTTTGTTTCGAAATCTAGGTTTTCCCGCAGACAGTTTCTGTTGAAGTGTTGTTTGGAAGTTATACATTTAAACCTTGACTGGATAGTACTTCATTGATTTCAAATGATTTTAAAACCAAAACGATTACGAAAGCTATGGTATTTCTGAGGACATCCTTTGTGTTTTTGATTTAACAATACTTACGAGTTTTTCCACCAATCTGTTGGAGCGGTAATCAGATATTGTACAACAATGACATTTAATTTCTTGGGATCGCAAAATGATATAAAATCTGCCTAGTAAATCATGAAGCGTGATAAAAACTAATTGAATTTGGAATCCCAAGTAGAAGAGTTTGAAATGTAAAGAAGTCGAAAGCTGTTTTAGCTGAGATACTAAAATTTGTTTTGGTGGACATGTTTTTGGCGACAAAATTATATCATTACCGGATGAAGAGGAAGTATGTACATTTCCACTATTTAACAGAATATCTAGGGGTGCAAATTTCAGAACGGCAATAATAAAAATCGCAATTTTTTAATCCGGAACTGACTTAGTTTAGAATAGGTGCAATAACCCTGTTTCGTAGTTTTGTGTCATTGGAAGTTTCCGCAATCAGGTTTGAGTTTAAATTGACTTTGATTTTGATAAAAATTTTAAAGAAAAATTGAGTATCAAGAGCCTTTCAACCCATCTTGTTATCTGGCAGTGATATGATTTGCTCCCTTAATTACAAGATAAGATGGAAGCTAGCGCTTTGCGATCTGTTATGATTTCAGCCTTGGCCCGTGAAAATAACTTTTGTAGTGCTCTATGCCCGAATTGACGCCAATTAATTCAAGCTTGTTTGTAGAAAACTTCGCTACATGTGGATTGAAAAATCGACAATCGAAAGATATCGAACTCCAATCCTTCTTATGAAGTTATTCGAGCGTAGAGCCGAAACCGTTATTTGAGGTGTCTGTCCAAACTCTTCAATCATTTTCACGTCAAAATGGGTATTTTCTGTTATATTCAGTCCTCAGTTTCTTGAAAACGGTTGTTTACTTGTCTGACCAACAGAAGGTTGATTTTTTTTTTGAAAAAATCAAAGCTGTTGTTGGACTTCTAAGGGCTGCTAGAGTTGGGAAAACTTCCTGAATTGTTAAATCAGTTAGAAAAATGAACGGAATTTTGTCAGATTCCAGGAGATTGTATTGTATTTTACGTGATAGTTGTTCTTCTAATAGGATTAATTTGGTTTCGGATTTTGCAAAACCGAGCCAATCTATATCTTTTTTTTGAAGGACTCTCCTGTAGGCTATTGGACGGCAAAGTTGTTCTTGTGGACATTTGATAATTGTGGAGGTTTTTTGACAGTTTTTTTAATGTCTTTAAGACTTCCTCTGGAATAAATCAGAATTTTATGTGAAGAAAACGTAAGTACAAGAAATTTTTCCAATGATTGAGTCCATCACCCTTTCAAACACTTTTTGCATATTGCCTAGTCCATAAAAATTAGTTGAAATTAGTAGGTATTGCTTATAATCCCCTCCACGAGTAAAAAGTTGCACAATGTGTTCGTAAGTTTGTCCGAGTTCAATTGACTGTATGAGTTCTACAGATCTAAGTTCATGAACCAAACTTCTGCAACGGGTTTTTCAAAAACATGCGTGGCTTTGTTATCTTCCTTTTCGTGAACGTTTGACAACTGGTATGTTTTTAAAATACTTGTTCGTTAATGGTTTTCGAGTCCCATGCAAGCTTTATTGACTTATCTTTCTTGCAAGTGATCATTATTGTGCTGATGCATCTATCTTTGTCGCAGCTTCCTAATTTTTTTAATATTTCCTGTTTTATTCTATCATGTTATTGATTTACTGCTTGGAGTAGATGTTGTGTTACCTTTCTTCCTTTCAGTTTTGTCGGTTTTAAGGGGTCATAGAAATGTGTAACCATCATTTGGTTCAATCTTTTCAGTCCGATGGCGTTTACAATTGACTTAATCTCAGTTGTGTTCTTGAGTCGAGGAAAAATTTTTTGGGCAACTTTTTTCCCAATATGTGTAATGTTGCCGTTTCCCAGTATATTGCGTTCGTGACTGTCAGTAATAAAGAAACTTATTCTAACGTAAGACTAACGGTTGGATCTGATTGGTATTATAACTGGGCCAACTACTTTTAGAAGTCACGCAAAATAAGTTCAAAAATCACATTGTGGTATAGAAAGCTCACCGAGCTAGCCAAACTTGCTTGGATCTTTAGATGAACCAATTTTTCTTTTTTCCGAACGAACCTTCAGCCTGTTATTATTTTCTTTCTTCACCAGTAGTGTCGTCCCATTGAGTACCGAATAGCCATCGTTGTCATTTGGTTCTGCATCCATGTAGTATCGTCCCATTGAGTACCGATTAGCCATCGTTGTCATTTGACTCTGATCATTCATGTTTTACGTTGTAAAATTCTGTTTGCACGTGTTTATTACCAACAGGCTTATCCGACGGTAAAAGAAAATCGGTAGCTACAATTTCATTTTTTTTGGCAACTTTTTTTTGGAATAACAATTTTTCTTCAACTGATCTTCAAAACCAAAAGTTGCACAGAGAGCGTCCTTCATAAGGCGTTAGATGAGGTGTACCCGTACAAATTGTACCCTTCACATTTCAAGCATGAGCTCCTTCTATCTACATCAAGTGTTGGCTCTCGGGTAACAAATGTCCGGTGGTTGTTTGCAGAAATAATGATCACAGATTGTGAAAGTTTAGAATTGCTTGTCATCTTTGAAAGATTCGAATTTCCCTTCACATCTAATAGAGCTTCGTGTAGTAGAGTTTTTGCTAGGAGCTTCCTTTGTTTTCAGATTTTTTCATGTTATTGATAAAATTGATCCACTTTTGCTCTCCGCTGAGACGTAACATTTTTAGCCAGCTCAGTTAGCTTGCACCTGGATTCATCCAAAAAGTCATCTAACTCCTTGATGTCTCTTGAGTAGTTGAATGCCACCTTCGGTTTTCTGATTAAAGCTCTATTTAAAAGTCCCAGAATTCAGCAAAATTTATTCAAAGGATTTCGTTTTGTTTAGACATTTTGAGCAAAAATACGTTTACCTTCGCTTCTTAGCGCTAGATACAACTTTAGTGGAACTTCTCGTCAAATTTTCTCTTGAGCAGTCCGTTCCGTTGAAAGTCTTGGTTTCTAGTTTGAAACTGATTATCTCTGATTCGTCGAAGTGTCTCATTTCTTCCAAGTTCCACACTGTCCGTTCGACTTTGCGGCGGTTCATTCGGCGTGCTCCACTCCTAATTGTATGATGCCATTCTTCAAAAACTCATCAGGTTTAGTAAGATTGCTTACAGGTGACTGCGCCATACTTCAATGTGCTAAACTAGTAACTTAGCTAAGCTTAAAATAAATAAAACAGTAAAGAAGAGAGTTCAATCAAAGTGTGTTTTATTCCACACAATACTGTGTTCACTCGCTTCAATAGATTTCGCTAGCAAAGGCCAAAGTCATAGGCGACCTATTAAAACAAATAATTTAAAAAAAACATATACAAGCCTTTAACATCAAAAAGTGGCTTGAGCAAAGCTCAATAACTTGAGTCGAGCAAGACCGCTATAGTTTCAATTTACAGTCGCGAGTTTCCGAAAATGTTTTTTTTTTCCTAAAATTATAGACAAGTCGAGTTTTTCGCAAAAATGGAATACTGGCGAAAAATAGAATATCAGAAGTCCAAAAAATCGTACAAAAATAGAGAAACAAACTCCGAAATGAGGAAATTTTTTTTTTTATTATTAACCCCGATTTGTTTTTCGAAGCGATATCGTTTGCTATTGAATCTCATATAATATAGCTTGCCGAAAATACAGTTTGCAAGATCCAAAATGCATAGTTTGTACAAAATGTTCGAAGTTATGTCAAAAAATGATCCTATCGGTCTCAATGGCCATGTGCACCTTTTGGCCATCTGCACCTTTTTCGTATATTTTGTGAAGGAATTTGAATCGCTTTGTTTTTCTTCCAAAAACCAGAACAAGAGAAGCTAAACTTTTCTCAAATCTGGCCGAACCGTCTCCGCCTTGGTCAGTACGTCGCAATGGGCTTTTCGGTCACCGCAGTCTGAAAATATCAATTTATAGCAGCAAAAGTCTTGACAGGCGAAAACGCTGGTTTCGGCACGGGTTCTTTTGACCACTCACTTAGCAGTATAGATTAGTTTGATATCCAAAGAATTTGAAAACCAAATCCAGACTTCTGAAGGGCTTTAACAGTCAATCAGTTCCTACATTTCCCGACCCATTTTAATCATATTCCCTCTGTTCCCAGATAACTTCATTTGTGTTCAGCGAGTTTGTTTATTCTGCGTGCAACACCAGTTAATTTATAGATCCAAAATAGACAATCATAAATTCAATTAAGCCAGAGGATAACATTTAAAAACCGTAAGTTGATTTAAAAACCGGAAGCTGGACATATCAGTGGAAAAAATATTGCTTATTTTTTTCTTTTTTCGTAGATATTCAAATCTCATAGATGTCAGCGCATTTTAATAAGCCGGATAATATGTGAAATCAAAATGCCCGAAAATCGTTCACCTAGCCAATTTTTAAACCGAACCATTGGAATCATATTTGTGCTGGGTCTACCAAAACTGTCACTGTCACGTTTTCCTGCTATCGAGGAAGTAAAAAATACCAGAAAATACCCAAATTCAGTCCAGACGGTGGAAACATACCAAATCGCGGTCCGTGTGAAGCTTTATTTCTATTCGAACCAAAATTTGACGGACTTAACTGAGTCAAGCTATCTTCCGAGAGTGTTTTTGACATATATTTTGACTAAACGTCAACAGTATTTCCGGCCACCTGAATATTAAAAAGATTAGTGTGTAAAAAGAAATCGGAGTTTAATCAAAACGCACACTGAAGTTTGTTCAAAAAATTAGGATAGTTGAAAATTGACGACAAAATAATTTTTCGCAAACATCAAAAATTAGGATCTTTAGGTGAAAAGACTCGATTTAATTTTTGTTAGTACCGTGCTGATTTAAATTATTCGGACGAAACGCAAAAAATTTTATCGAATTATATTGTTGTTCCGACTTTCGTAACGAAAGTAACGGAATATTTGTGCTCGGGGTGGGTTTTTTTTCTTCAAATTTCGACTTTTAAACTAGCCATTTTTGACGGAATTTTTTAATATCATTTAAAAGGTATTGTTGTCCTGAGCTCAAATTTGACCAGATAATTCACAGTGATCACTCTTTGCAGAGTTATGGGGGTTTAAATATTGCCATTTTGGCCAATTTGTGACAATTAACGCGCGATATATTTCGCGCTATTAACGCGTAAGCGAGATTTAATCAGTCCTAGAAATCCTTCCATATTGGTTCAAGGAAGCTTTTATACCATAACTGAATTGTTAATAGGAGCAAAATCAATCACTTTGCACTTAAGAGACGTGTGGAGGGATGTTTTCACAAAAATTTAAAATTTAAATTTTTTTTTACTACAATTAAATTTTTCATGTTTTTACTGCTTCATAGACCTTAAAAAGCATTCTGAACAATCAGGGCTTCGCCCTGATATGAGAAGTCTAGTAATGATTTTTATTACCGCAGATTGCAGAGGAGATATCACTATGCATAAACAGGCATATCGAAGGAAAGTTTATTTGTATTATCCTTATTACGGATCTTTTTTGATATTACGGATCTTTTTAGATTTTTTTAGTCAATTAAAACTTAAAATTCGCAAATTATCAGGTCAAATAATCACAAAACTATATGAAAGTTGCCTTTAACCAGCACAGCAAAACTTAAGAAAACTACAATTTCTGAAAATTGTATAAGTTAGATACTTTTTGATTGAAACAAAAGTTGTCAATTTTTTTAAAATGAAACACAAATTTAAAAAAAACTTAAATCATTTTCAAGTTTTAGAAATATAATTTTGTCAGTAGCAGAAACATTAGTTTCAGCGCAACTTTCGACTAAAAAAGCAACAAATGATACGTAATGAGTTGAAATTTTGTGCCCAACTTCCGTAAAACATATTGCACCATTTTATTATTGTTCCGACTTTCGATACGAAAGTAACGGAATATTTGTGCTCGGAATGGGTTTTTTTTTCTTCAGACAAATTTCGACTTTTTAACTAGCCATTTTTGACGGAAACGTTTTATATCATTCAAAAGCTATTGTTGTCCTGAGCTGAATTTGAAAAGTATTTCACCTGTGATCATTTTTCGTAAAGTTATGAGGGTTTAAAGATTGCCATTTTGACCAATTTGGGACAACTGACGCGCGATATAATTCGCGCTTTTAACCTCTTAAGCGGAGAATTAATCCGTCTTAGAAATCGTTCCAAACTGGTTGTAAGAAGCTTATTTGCCATAATTGATTTGTTAAAAGGAGCGAAATCTATTGTTTTGTACTTTATATGGCGTGTGGGGGGATGATTTTCATAGAAAAATTTTCAAATTTTAGAAAAAAAATTTTTTTTTTTCATTTTATTTTTTTTTTCATTTAATTTTTTATGTTGTTTATGTTATTACTGCTCCATAAACGTTAAAAGGCAGTCGGAACTTTCAGGGCTTCGCCCTGATACGAGCAGTCTCGTTATGATTATTATTAACTTTTAACCGAGCTTTGTCTACACCATTTTTAACCGGGATTATATAAGCAGCATGCTATCTAAAAAAATGGGTTTTTCTTGTTTAGTGAATTAGTTATCTGAGTGCGCTGCCTACTTGAATAATATATATTCTACAAATATAAATAAATTGTACTAAGTGAAAGTAAATCCCCATCCATTCTCTCATTTTCTAAGAAAAAAAACTAACGAGAGATACAAAATTCAAGTTCTCAACCCAACTAAGCATGCCAAAAAAAATTCAAGCGCGAAAAAGAAAAAAACTCGAAGGCAAATTACTTTAATTGTTACTCAAGCGAATTAACTCTGCCCTGTAAAACGAGAATTTTTATAGCACTTAAGCTTGCAACTTTTTTTATTAGTCCAATCGAATCATAGCGCGTCAAACCGATTTAAATCTAAAAAAACTACCAGGTAGATTTTAAGGGTTCAGAAAGACAAATTTATGTAAAATCGTTGAGTTTTCATTTTCAGCATTGAATACGCACAGGGGCAGAATTAGTGGGGGGACGGCCCCTATTCAGGCATTCAGCACCCTTACCAACAAAAGCGTCCCCCCTTTGGCATTATTTATGATATCTATTTTAGACTAACTAACCATAAAACTTTTCTTCTAAAAGCGCTTTCGGCGCTCCATTTATACTAATTTTGAAGGTCAAATGTTTCGGGCAATTTTTCGGACAAATGTTTCAAAAAAGTGCCCAAAAACGGCTTTTATGAACTGTTATTTTGAAAATTTGCTTGCGGCGGAAAACTTTTGGTCAAAATAGAGACATTAAAATGATCTGGGAGCGCTCGGAAAATCAGCTTGCTCTTAAGAAGTAAAAAAAGGTCAAAAAAATTTTTGATAATTTTTGATATTTTTTTAAAAAACTTAGATCCGCACCTGATTTTTTTTGAGTTTTTTTGAAATCATCACCCCACGCGCTATGTTAATGCTAATTGATATATTTAATTAAAGTATTTAATAGACCAAAAAGCATGCCTCACTTCAGTTTGTTACGATTTCTAAGACGGATTACATCTCCGCTTACGCGTTAAGCTCGAAAGGTATTCCACGTTAATTGTCCTAAATTGGCCAATTAGACAGTCTTTAAATCCCCATAACTATGCAAATAATGATCAGAGATAGAATTTTTCCATTTTGATCTCTGGGTAACAATACTTTTTGTTTGATTACGTCAAAAAAATGTTAGCTAAAAAACCTACCAAAAAATTCTTCTAGAGAAAAATCATACCGAGCTCAAAAATGCAACTTGAATGGTCATATCTCAAAGCTAGAAGTTCAACCGGCCGAAAGTAGAATTTCTTTTTCGAATTTCCGCAAGTTCATTACCCTGTAATTACCAAAATTACCACTTAGTCCCAAAATTAAAAATTTAAAATTGAGGGAAAAACAAAACATTAAAAAGAGAACCGGCTCTAAAAGTCAATAAGAACCGACTTCAAAATTCGTAAAGAGTCCTTCCCTCTGTTGACAAGCTCCTGGTTTATCTCCATGTACAAAAAAAGCTTGTCATACAATTTCATGCAACACAATTGCTTATCACACAATTCGAGAACTTGAGCGTAAAGAAAAATGCTTATCAGAAACTTCTTATCATAAAATTTTTGAGCAGCATTGCCGGGAGTATTACCGGTGACTCGCACCATTTTCTTGTTGCAGAAAAGAAACGAAAATTTAAAGTTTGTTTGTATCAGTTGCAAATATCATTTGCTACGTAAACTACAATTTGATTTCAAAGAAACATGAGCCCAAAATTCAGCCCTTTAACCAAAATAGGAGCACATAAATTGTCTGCTTCTGTGAAATAATTGCAAACTGGTCCGAGAAATAAAAAGGTATAAACAAGGATTGCGCGTTACTGTGCCAGTAGCGCAGGGTGCTCCGACTATAGTCTTTAACAAACTACAAAAAATTATTAATTTTAAAATATTAGTGTAGATTTTTCTGTGGTACGATAAAAAGATCTGACGTAAAACAATAAATAAGACATACACGACAGTCATAATAACATAAAAAATTGAACAAAATTTTTCGAAGAAAAGTGAATAGTAATCAAAAGAAAAAAAATTAAAAAATTAAGACTTTTTTTTTAAATTTTTTTGTTCCAGAATTTTTTTGAAGTTCCTATGTGGATTGAGGTTCCTATGTGGCGCTTAAAAGTAGTTTTTATAGTTCAAAGTTAAATTTTCAAGGCCTAAATTAAGCGTAACTAAGCTGTTGTAAGCCTGTTTGCTCGCTTCATTTGCTCGAAACCAAAAATTTAAACCAGTTTCTTCTCAAAACTGAGAATTTTTTGAATAGTCTTTTCATATGTCTTTTAAAAATCACGACTAACAAGGCTTCAGTTTTGTACAGCACTCGACTCATCCAAAGATTTTTTTGGTACTTGTTTTTCCTTGAAAAGCAAACTAAAATAAAAAACTTAAAGGCAACCGAAAATAAAGTTCCTCCTCTTTTTCAAGTGGTCTGAACAAAACATTATTTTCTGTTTTACCCACAAAAACAACTTTTATCCCACAAAAACAATTTCATTCAGGCTCAGAGACACAACATGGTTCTAAAAAATTTTATTTTTAGAAACCTGATTGCAACTTTTCCGGATTTATGTATATAATTTGCAGAAAACGACTGTTTCACGGTTTCAGAGAATTATCAGTGGTAATTTGCATCGTTCAAAATGTTAACACTGAAAACTTCTTCTTTTGAGAAACTAATGATATTTGACTGATATCTCAATATTTTCAAAGTTTCTATGAAAACTCAAATCAAAAATCACACTGAAAAGAAGTAACTTCAATACTTTTGAACGATTAGGATCTGAATGAGCAATGCTTAACAGGGTTTTTGACTAAGTTGAAATTTGTCGAGATTTGACTCTATGGATATACGCTTGAAAATGATGGTTCTCAGATATTTTTTTCTGTCTTTTGTAGGAAATGGTTTTTTAAAAGAGCTCTGAAGGTGTCTCGGTTAATTTAAAATCAGTGCTGTGAAAATGTTAAATGATCTCCATACGTAGCAATTTAATTTTTAGATAAGCTCTTTTTCAACTATATCACTCAAATTCAGAAATGAATTTGAAATTGTTTCATTCAAATGTTTTAAAAGGTTCCTAATAAAGCACATTACGAGAAAAAGTCAAGGCCCCTTTTATTACTAACCCGGGTTGACCAAAAATGCTCATCATACAATTCTCATAAATGGTAAACTTCTTTTCATACAATTTCATACAATTCGATAAGTACAGAAAATTGGGGTCTTATGCACCAAACTGCCCAAAATAGTTTTTTCTACATTTCTTGAACTGAAAATAATGTGATTGAATTTGATTGGCTAATTAGCCAATCAACTTCCATCGACATTTTTTGCCATTTCAAATGAAATAATTCTGCCGTTTCAAGCAGATAAAATTATAAGCCGATTTAATAATTTGAATTTTTGTTTCGTCAAGCCATTTACTAAAGTTTTCTTGTCTGGGCAAGGTTTCACAAGTAACTCAAAATAATTTGATTATTTTACAAAGTTCCATCTTTTCGGAAATTTCGGCTAAAAATTTTATCTCTGGAAAGGTTGATTGGAATGCCTGACCGTCTAACTTGAATTTGATTGGCTAAAATTACCCAATCAAAGTCGATCGCATAATTTCCAGCTTACGATGTAGAAAATTTGATTTTGGGCCGTTTAGTGCATAAAACCTGAAAATTGTATGAAAACTCTATAGTAAACATTTTCCCATAATTGGAAATTGTAGGATAGGCATTTTCTCCATGAACCAAAAGTTGTTTTTTGTTTCTAAATTTATTTTCTGAAAAGTTTTGGGTTGTGTTTGCAACCGAACACAAGTGACGAAGACCTTGGTTACTCAAAGCACCAAAGGTTCGACGGTCTTACATTTACAATTCATAAAAAACGACCTGAATTGTCTTCCAGATGTCTTTCACAAATGATATAACAAAAGTAACAAAGTTTAAATTTTTAGCAAAATTTTTCAGTGATAAACACGCCAGACAAAAGAAACAGGAATTTTCAGCGTTTTTGAAAAAATAATTTTAAGTGAAAAGAAGAAAAGCCAATATTATCGTATCCAGGACTACGTTATGCACACAAAAAATTAAATTTAGCATGAAAAAATTTTTTTTCGAAAAATGCTTGTTTGCGTACAAAATTCGATTTGCGGTTGAAAAAAAAAAACAAAAAAGTTTCGAGGCAAATATTCAAAATTACTTAAAAAAAATTATTTCTCAAAATATTTTTTTTCTCGCCTTATAATTAACTGAGGTGAGAAATAGTCTAATAGCTATAGATGTCTCCATTTTAATATTATGACTGTTTGTTTATACGACCCGTTAAATAACTTCAATAACTTCAATGACCGTTAAATAACTTCAAATTTTTTGATTTGAAAAGAAATATGTAATTTTGACGGGCTTACGACACATTTTATTCGTTTTATCCAGAATGTGGCCAGACAGGTTTCAGGATCACTGTAAAGTATAATTGCACTCTTCGCTTATTGGTATTTAACTCCAGTTAATTGAAATTAACTCCACGTCGAAACTTTCAGATTCAGGTGTTTTATAATTTTTGAATACCGCTTTCATTTTACAGTAAAAGTTTTCCCACTGCATGGGAAAAAAATGATTTTTCCAACGGTTCAATTGCACAGATTTTCAGCGTAAAGTGTGTGCGCCATTGTAATTTTACCAGGCATAGTTTTGCCACAAGTTAAGCGATTTTGATGAAATTTTGTAAACCCGAGATAAATTCAATACATATCATTATCCACACTCCATTCCGAAATTCAGTCTGAAATACGGGTAACTTCAGACAATAATTCAGGCAAGCCAAAAACTCGAGATAAAGACCATGAATTTGATACTACTTGGTGACCTACGAGCGTTGCTTTTGATATACCTGACTTTGAAAAAAGCACCTTAATGAGAAAAAAGCTACTCCTAGCTTATATTTCTTCCCCAAACTACTTCTCGTTTTTCGGTTTCAGTTACCTGTCTTCACTTCTGCCTCGAAGTGGCTTGATGTTTAGTTACAATAAAAAAATGAGTTTGAGTAAAGTTAACCTCTACACAAAATTGCTTTAGGTAGGAATGCGTAAGGGTGCAATTTGAAGTCAGATAACAAACATAAAGGATTGAAAGACTGCTTTCAAAACACGATAATCTAATCATTATAAAATTGAAACTGTTTTGGCAGCTGTCATTGAAACGCCATTCCAAACTGTTTTGAACGAAAAACCTTATCCTGCGCGGGATCGATCAACATAAAACACAAATAATGATTAATGTAAAGCATGAAAAAGTTACGCTACACAAAAATTCCAGCTCACAATGGAATTTCTACATCTTATATTTTGGAACATTTTTAGAGACTTGTCTCTGGAACCCAGGATTATACAAACAACAAACTGTGTGCCTAACCATTGCACAGTTTGGCCTCGTAGTTAAGCCGAATTTTTCATTATCAATTCTCCGCCATTAATCAAATATTTTAAAATGGCTAAGAATTTTAAAATATTTGGACTTCAGAAAAAATTTTACAACAGATTTTATCAAAATCTTTTGTTCTCTACTTTGTCAGTGAACATAATTATAGAACATCAAAAATCTCATAAAACATTTTATATTCCTCAAAAAAATTATGTTGAATAAAAAAACCAAATTGTACGTAACGACAAAACTTGAAAACGAAATTGCAAAATCGAAATTTCTAAAAATATATGATTTATTTTCTTCCAAACGAATTAGCAAAAAGATCTATAATTTAACTTTTTACAGCCCTGGTATTTCTTGTCCTTTTCCATACCAAATTTGGTAATTGCATGCAGTTGCCGCTAAAATTGGGTATTTAGTGAGTGTCGCGACGGAAGTTTGTTATTTGCAGATACTGGAGAAATGTGTTGCAAGATAACCTCCTTTAAAGATCTTGCAAGATAACCCTACTTTGAAGATTGCAAGCGGGATCTTTAAAGATAAAAGTTTTTTTGGTGAGACAATTTTCAGCATACATGCGAAAATTTTACACGCGAAGGCAACTGAGTTATGACCTATTGGTTATAGTCATATGTAATTTCAGATAAGGTACAACGTCTGCTCGTCAATCGTATTTTCGGCCGGATAGATTCGTGCAAAGTCTAATACCGATCCTAATCTTACTCTTATATCTCCTAGTCTCAATAGATCTAGTGTATACTGGTTTATGCGAGTTAGTTCTTGGAGTTTATCCAGAAGGAGAACAACTTTATTCTAAGTTTTATTAAAATTATTCTGGTGCTGAAACTACAAGTAGTTTCAGCACTTACAAATAAGTGTAAAGGTTAGAGATGGAATATGATTCGTTAGTTATAATTATTTTATAGTGATATTCCATCATAAATATAACTGGTCAAAAAATACTAGTTTAGAACTTGTTCCACCCATCCGGAGTTTAGAGAGTTTTTAGTTTTTAATTGTTGATGTAGTGAAGGATGGGTGATGTGTTTTCTTTTTGAAGTTGCGAGCATTGACTTCTTGGAGAAAGGAGAAGTATAGCTGTTTGTGCTTGACGGAGGAAGATTATAAGTTCGTGTTTCTAGAATGGTCTCGTTGATCGTGTTAATCTTGGGTGACTTTGTCAAGACTTCCGATCGATGCAATGATGTATTAATTTCGTTAAGTTTAGAGCGAGACTACGTGCAGCGTGTTGTTCGACTTTTCCATGTGAAGTGCCAAGTGACTAGGATCGGTACGTGTAGTCAACATCGAGATGGCCATTGGTCTGGTTCAATGGTTTTCCTTTGCTGCGATGTTGAGTCCATACTTCAAATCCTTTCAGGGTAGTGAATTTAGGCAGCAAAACGAATAGGAATGTAGTTGGGTTGTCATCTCCTTTGCTGCTCGTTCCTTGGGTTCTAAGAAATCTTTACATACTGCATTTATCTTTTACATATATAATTGCTTTTTGTTAATTAAGTTTTACTTATGATTTGTTGTTAATTGTTATCGCAAAAGCGTTTTACTTTAGTTTGATCGTTTTTTTGAGAGTCGCTCACACTAGAGAAACTCTTGGCAAAGAAAGAGTGTGGTTCACAAAGCGTGGTGTAGCTCGGTGGGTTAGGCTGGCTATAGAGCATGCTCAGGATGCGTCCCTCTGATTGGTGAGGCCAGGATTGAGGTATTTTTATGGCTCTTTGTGCAGAGTCTTTTTTTGGGCTAAAATTTTGTTTCATTTTTATTACTTGTTTTTCTCTTTTTGTTTTGGTTGTGTCCTTTTCTCAAAAATAGAATTTTTTCGGTTTGGGTTTGTCTTTTGACTTTTTTGCGTTTTATTTGATTGTGGTAAAACTTCAAAGTGGTTTTCAAAATAATAATTTATCCAGTTTGAATCTGGTTTTAATCTGGTTTGGGTACCCTGGGTTTTTCTTTCTTATTCAAGCCATTAGTTTGAGGTTTTGTGCCGTTAGTAAGCTGCGTTGGTATTTTCAGTTTCAATTATTATTCCTTCCAACAGGGTTAAAGGAAAGTTTGAAACGTGTGAAAACTAGTTAGAGTTGTTATCAGTGAAAGTTAAAACTTAAAATTCATTTTTTAAACAATTCCTCGTGGGCGAGCTGTGCGATTGTGGAAAGAGTGTGTGATTTATGGGCGAGTGAATGATTCAACTTTATAAAAGAAGTGTCTTCTAAAAAGGTTAGTACTCTTTTAATTTATCTGCAATTTTTTATGAAAATACTACATTGAAATCATAAGTTTACTGCTTTTGGGCGTTTAAATTTTTTAAATTACTGCTTGGTAGAAGGAAACTTTACTGCTTTGGAGGATTAATCATGAATTTACTGCTATTTGGAGGTACATTTTTCTGCTTGTTATATACTGCAATTTGTTAAAATGAGTTTAAAAGATCTAGAAAAGAGTTTTCAAATTTTCATTCATTTTTATTTGTTTTAGATGACTGAAAGATGAAATCTAAAAAGAAAAGATAAACATTTATAAAAAATGGTTAGTTGTGTTTGGAATTTAATAGTTAAAAATACCTAATTATACTTTCTGAGTGTCATTGTTGGCAAAAAATCCATTTGGGAAAAGATTTTGAATGATGTCCGTTGATGGTATTAGTTTTGCAAGCAAGCGGGTGATGTATTTAATTTGTAGGAGAGGCCATTGGAGCTCAAGTGCTTTGATGATCTTTTGCTCTTCACTACTTGGTGAGAATTCGTGCGGTGTTTTATAAATTAGCTTATAAAGCTTATGGTTATAATTAGTGTTGTTAGTATATTCTAGGATTGGGACTTCAACGGGCTGTATATAATCGTAGGGGACAATTAGTGGGCGAGATTCATCACTATTGAAATTTCTGGTTATTGGGCAAAATATATACATTTGAAGTCAGATAACAAACATAAAGGATTGAAAGACTGCTTTCAAAACACGATAATCTAATCATTATAAAATTGAAACTGTTTTGGCAGCTGTCATTGAAACGCCATTCCAAACTGTTTCGAACGAAAAACCTTATCCTGCGCGGGATCGATCAACATAAAACACAAATAATGATTAACGTAAAGCTTGAAAAAGTTACGCTACACAAAAATTCCAGCTCACAATGGAATTTCTACATCTTATATTTTGGAACATTTTTAGAGACTTGTCTCTGGAACCCAGGATTATACAAACAACAAACTGTGTGCCTAACCATTGCACAGTTTGGCCTCATAGTTAAGCCGAATTTTTCATTATCAATTCTCCGCCATTAATCAAATATTTTAAAATGGCTAAGAATTTTAAAATATTTGGACTTCAGAAAAAATTTTACAACAGATTTTATCAAAATCTTTTGTTCTCTACTTTGTCAGTGAACATAATTATAGAACATCAAAAATTTCATAAAACATTTTATATTCCTCAAAAAAATTATGTTGAATAAAAAAACCAAATTGTACGTAACGACAAAACTTGAAAACGAAATTGCAAAATCGAAATTTCTAAAAATATATGATTTATTTTCTTCCAAACGAATTAGCAAAAAGATCTATAATTTAACTTTTTACAGCCCTGGTATTTCTTGTCCTTTTCCATACCAAATTTGGTAATTGCATGCAGTTGCCGCTAAAATTGGGTATTTAGTGAGTGTCGCGACGGAAGTTTGTTATTTGCAGATACTGGAGAAATGTGTTGCAAGATAACCTCCTTTAAAGATCTTGCAAGATAACCCTACTTTGAAGATTGCAAGCGGGATCTTTAAAGATAAAAGTTTTTTTGGTGAGACAATTTTCAGCATACATGCGAAAATTTTACACGCGAAGGCAACTGAGTTATGACCTATTGGTTATAGTCATATGTAATTTCAGATGAGGTACAACGTCTGCTCGTCAATCTTATTTTCGGCCGGATAGATTCGTGCAAAGTCTAATACCGATCCTAATCTTACTCTTATATCTCCTAGTCTCAATAGATCTAGTGTATACTGGTTTATGCGAGTTAGTTCTTGGAGTTTATCCAGAAGGAGAACAACTTTATTCTAAGTTTTATTAAAATTATTCTGGTGCTGAAACTACAAGTAGTTTCAGCACTTACAAATAAGTGTAAAGGTTAGAGATGGAATATGATTCGTTAGTTATAATTATTTTATAGTGATATTCCATCATAAATATAACTGGTCAAAAAATACTAGTTTAGAACTTGTTCCACCCATCCGGAGTTTAGAGAGTTTTTAGTTTTTAATTGTTGATGTAGTGAAGGATGGGTGATGTGTTTTCTTTTTGAAGTTGCGAGCATTGACTTCTTGGAGAAAGGAGAAGTATAGCTGTTTGTGCTTGACGGAGGAAGATTATAAGTTCGTGTTTCTAGAATGGTCTCGTTGATCGTGTTAATCTTGGGTGACTTTGTCAAGACTTCCGATCGATGCAATGATGTATTAATTTCGTTAAGTTTAGAGCGAGACTACGTGCAGCGTGTTGTTCGACTTTTCCATGTGAAGTGCCAAGTGACTAGGATCGGTACGTGTAGTCAACATCGAGATGGCCATTGGTCTGGTTCAATGGTTTTCCTTTGCTGCGATGTTGAGTCCATACTTCAAATCCTTTCAGGGTAGTGAATTTAGGCAGCAAAACGAATAGGAATGTAGTTGGGTTGTCATCTCCTTTGCTGCTCGTTCCTTGGGTTCTAAGAAATCTTTACATACTGCATTTATCTTTTACATATATAATTGCTTTTTGTTAATTAAGTTTTACTTATGATTTGTTGTTAATTGTTATCGCAAAAGCGTTTTACTTTAGTTTGATCGTTTTTTTGAGAGTCGCTCACACTAGAGAAACTCTTGGCAAAGAAAGAGTGTGGTTCACAAAGCGTGGTGTAGCTCGGTGGGTTAGGCTGGCTATAGAGCATGCTCAGGATGCGTCCCTCTGATTGGTGAGGCCAGGATTGAGGTATTTTTATGGCTCTTTGTGCAGAGTCTTTTTTTGGGCTAAAATTTTGTTTCATTTTTATTACTTGTTTTTCTCTTTTTGTTTTGGTTGTGTCCTTTTCTCAAAAATAGAATTTTTTCGGTTTGGGTTTGTCTTTTGACTTTTTTGCGTTTTATTTGATTGTGGTAAAACTTCAAAGTGGTTTTCAAAATAATAATTTATCCAGTTTGAATCTGGTTTTAATCTGGTTTGGGTACCCTGGGTTTTTCTTTCTTATTCAAGCCATTAGTTTGAGGTTTTGTGTCGTTAGTAAGCTGCGTTGGTATTTTCAGTTTCAATTATTATTCCTTCCAACAGGGTTAAAGGAAAGTTTGAAACGTGTGAAAACTAGTTAGAGTTGTTATCAGTGAAAGTTAAAACTTAAAATTCATTTTTTAAACAATTCCTCGTGGGCGAGCTGTGCGATTGTGGAAAGAGTGTGTGATTTATGGGCGAGTGAATGATTCAACTTTATAAAAGAAGTGTCTTCTAAAAAGGTTAGTACTCTTTTAATTTATCTGCAATTTTTTATGAAAATACTACATTGAAATCATAAGTTTACTGCTTTTGGGCGTTTAAATTTTTTAAATTACTGCTTGGTAGAAGGAAACTTTACTGCTTTGGAGGATTAATCATGAATTTACTGCTATTTGGAGGTACATTTTTCTGCTTGTTATATACTGCAATTTGTTAAAATGAGTTTAAAAGATCTAGAAAAGAGTTTTCAAATTTTCATTCATTTTTATTTGTTTTAGATGACTGAAAGATGAAATCTAAAAAGAAAAGATAAACATTTATAAAAAATGGTTAGTTGTGTTTGGAATTTAATAGTTAAAAATACCTAATTATACTTTCTGAGTGTCATTGTTGGCAAAAAATCCATTTGGGAAAAGATTTTGAATGGTGTCCGTTGATGGTATTAGTTTTGCAAGCAAGCGGGTGATGTATTTAATTTGTAGGAGAGGCCATTGGAGCTCAAGTGCTTTGATGATCTTTTGCTCTTCACTACTTGGTGAGAATTCGTGCGGTGTTTTATAAATTAGCTTATAAAGCTTATGGTTATAATTAGTGTTGTTAGTATATTCTAGGATTGGGACTTCAACGGGCTGTATATAATCGTAGGGGACAATTAGTGGGCGAGATTCATCACTATTGAAATTTCTGGTTAGTGGGCAAAATATATACATTTGTCTTGTGGGGTCCTAATTTCGGATGATACCTTGCATATTAGTGTCTTTTATACAATATGTGAAATTTAAAAAGAAGGGTGAAGTATACTTATTTAATAAATTGAAATCGATGTTGTGGGTTTCGTGATGGTGTATTAGTTGTGTAGTGTTGGATAAATTTATAAAAAGTGAATGGGTGAGTTTGTTTTTTGCTTAACATTATCCGATGTGAGCAGTATAAATCGCGTTCTTTTGGTGTTAGGAAATTGAAGGTTTGTGAGAAACTGTTAAATTTATTAAACTAACGATCGTAGCCTTTTGTGTCGCGAAGTGCTGTGGATATAAATTTGATCAAATTTTTATTCATGCAGTTAATGACAAATACATATAGATTTTATGAAAATTTTTTCAGTTAGATGGGAGTTAGCGTTAGTATCGTCTTCTAAAAAGGTACCTTCCATTTAACGTGCAATAGCGTGATCATAGTGGTTAATGGAAAATTGGTTTGCTTTTTGTGCAATAAACCTATTTAGTATTTGAGTTAGTCCGATGGCTGTGAATTGTTTTTCATGTAGTGCTGTGGTTAAGTGATGTAATCGAGTGTGACGCACTTCATTGTCTTCTGTGGGGTTTTTATATGATGGATTTGAAAATGGGTTAGTGAAATGGTAATATGAGGTCCATGAAAGTGTGGGAAACAAGGCATGTTCGTCAACGTAAGTTCGTTGATCGTTGTTAGTATTTTGATAGTAAGTGTATTGTGGGAAAATTGCTAGGCACACTTGTAGGAGTTGTTTTGTGTTAGTGTGAAGTGGGTGAACGGAAAACAATCCAGGAGGTCGGGGTTGGGAAGCATTTGGGTGTTGGGATGTTTTCGTTTAAATACTGGGTGGGCTCGGGTTTCTTCAGTTGTGGATGCTGGGTTTGAGGATTTGGAGGATGTAATGGTTTGCGATAGGTGTTGAATTGTTAGTGTGTTAGGTTTTGAAGCTGTTGTTTCAGGGTTATAAAATTGTCAAGTTCATTTTCGAGTTCTTCATCAACGGGGCTTGGGGGGTCAGTTGGGTCGCTGGTCTTTGGGGAGTAGATTGGGGTTGCATCAGTGTAGGAGGAAGGGGCTGAGGAAGGTTCATCGGAGATTTGACTATGGAGGGCTTGAAAGGGGGGTTGGGAAAAGGTGGATGGGCTAGGTTCGGAGTCTGCAAATTAATCCGGGGTTTCAATGTCAGAATTGTTAAATTGTGAAATGTTATGAAAAACTGTGTTCATTGAAGTGTCGTCTGAATCCATGCTTGGTGAATTATCAGTATATGATGTTTCAGGGTAGGTAGTGAAAACATAAAGTGGTGAGATCTGGGAGTGACCTTGGAGATTGGATGGGTAAAGAGAGGGAACGGTTGAGGGATCCAATCTGGCTGCTCATCGTGTGCTAAAAAGATGATTGTTCTGAGAACGGAGATTAGTGGTATGTGGCTGCTCTATAATTTGCTCAAACCTCTCTTCTATATTTGGTTTCTGGGCTATTATATGAGTAACTAGATTTTGTTGATAACTATGGCTTGTAGGGATGTGCTCTGTTATGGCTGTATTCCTGTAATTTCGTGTTACTAAAGATAACGGATGGTTATTATATAGATTGTTTAAATGAGGTGCAGTAGGCGTTGTATTTTTGTTGTCTTGTGAAATGATGTGGATGATAGTTTTTGTTGTATTCATTTATTTGAGCGTCTAGAAGGATTTTGTTAATTGATGTTGAAAATATTCCAAAAAACCCTGCGAATAAAATGCGTGCTACACTTGCTTGTTTGTTCGCTTGTGTGTGTATTGCGTATGTGTTTTAGATTCCTTTCAAAAATGAGAAGAGAAATCCAGAAAAATTAACATTGCATAAAATATAGTCAATTTTTCCAAGATGTATGGGGCCATCCTAGAAAGGCGAGAAGTTCGTTTTTCAATTTTACAAAACTAAAAATATCGATGGCTTGAATATCTTGTCAATGGTATTTTCACCGTTTAAATGTAATCTTTTATATCTTAAAGTTATCCACTGTTGGCTTGTGTATAGATGTCTGAAAATCTTGCGGTTTCTGCAAGTTTTCTTAAATTTTGGTCAATGAATTGTCTTTGTATTGTATCCATTTTTGTAACAACTTCTTGAAATTGTTGTGTGCGGATATGATGCTGTATATCTGATCTAGAAAATATACTTATTGATTGTAACTCTATATTTGGGTTTCTAGCAATGGCTCTGATACTTTTTCGGTGAAAACTTTTTTAATTCTGGCTTGAGTGTAGGATATGATGCGAGAAGATAGTATTTATCTTCATCTGGATTTAACTGTACAATTTTGTGGCTATTTTCAGATCCATTTGGGACAGCTGTATGCCAAAATTATGTTCTTCTAGAAAGTGTGTCAACAAAAGGTCTTTTATTTTTGTAGAACATGGGGATTCTTTTGTAACATCTTTTATCTTCAAATACAAATAATGTTGATACTTTTTTCGTACATATCTAATACTATAGTATATTTCCTTCGTATTCAATAAAATTTGATCTACTTACTGACAAAGGTATTTTTAATACTGCAAGTGCAAGTGATTGTAAAATTTGTGTTCGTTGAAGTTCACATCAGTGATGAAGCGTTTCTAGTTCTGATAGTGACATTTCTTGAAAAATTCTACTTAATTTATATTCTATTTTCATGTTTAGGTGGATGTCATAGCGAATTGCACCAAAATAGGTATTGTTCATAAGTGAAAAATCTTGTAGACGTGTACTGCTTTTGTCTTGTGGTCAAAGTTTTCCTCAAGTTCTTCCTGTGTTTTTCAGAAATGTTACTGGGATGTACGAGGTTTTGTCATGATTTGAAATGTAATGTGTTGAATTTGGGTTAATTATTAGGTTTCCTGTCAACAAGAATTTCTGAGTATTGTGTTTTATAAAGTGGAGTTTTATAATTGCAAGCGAGTTCTGTTTCGGGGTAGATTTGAAAACGTGTCAATTTGTTTTCTATATTATTGATACTGTTATAACGATTATTGTTTTGTCGGATGTTTTCAAAACTTACTTTATCATACGAGATGGATTCGAAAAAGTATTTTTGATGGAATTTTATCATTCTTGCGTGTCTTCTTGCAATTTGAAATGTGGTACATGTGTCTTCGGGGAACTAAACAATAGTTGAAAATTTTTTTTCCAAGGAGAAATACGATTATCCTTGGACACTTTTACAAGGTAATCGTATTTCTTGATAAATTATGGTGTCGTCTTTTAAATCTCGTGTTAGTTGTATTTTTTCTAATTGGATTTTTAATCAAAAAACCTTATTTCTTGATATCCTTTGTTTTTTTTGTGTCAGCTTTGCAATTAGAGGGTGTGTTTATTCCAATGCGTGGTATCCAATTTTTTATCATGGAGTTCATAAGTTGATTGTCCATGTGCGCCGTGGAACGGGTATTTATCATCTAATTTTATTTGACCTTGGTTTTTTTCAAGTTCTGCTTTGTGTGCAGAATCTGAAAAACTTGAAAATTTACCAATTTTTGATTTGTGCCTTTATTTGTGGTTAATTTTAATCGTTGAAGTTCGTTTTTACAATCTTCAAGGTTAGGATGTAAAAGTCTTTCTATATTGCTTTGGGGAAAGATTCGTGATCAAGACTATATTTGTTTCCGTTTGAGACTTGGGAACATTGTACTTTGTTCTCTGAGAATGTTGCTGTGAATTTGTATCCTGTTGAGGTTGTGGCTCAGGCTTTTGAACAAATTGTGGCTGCTATATTCGTTGTTTCTATTTCTTGTGGTTCGGATTCGCATTGAGTTACTTGGTTTATGGCGTATTTATGTAGTGTTTTTTGTTCATTTTCTTCACAATCATATTGTGTGACTAGTAAATCTTGAGGTCCTGTTCGAGGAGAAGGGCTTTTATGACTTGTTGGTTGTGAAAAAGCAAAAAGGG